>NC_142078.1:12710877-12810877 GCF_059756535.1 Pantherophis guttatus | reverse complement strand
TTACTATTAGTAGAAATGTCATGAGTGATTGTGCCTGCCGCAAAGAGCTTTTCGCTCTTACCTGTAATATACGGTAACCAGGCCTTGCTCAATTTGGGTGTCACAACAAACTCGAAGCATGTACAACCAAACTTTATAGATTATTTCCAGTTCCGGAACAGTCCGTATTTAATCCCAGCGTTTTAAGAGCCTACGTTTTTGTAAAGATGCCGGCACCCGCGAGTTATTCCCAACCGATCTGAAGATTGCGAAGAATTCACCCAGGATTCGGGAATGTTATTTATTTTTTTTCTTGTGGAATTTCCTGGTAAATAAGATCCGCTCAATTACTTTACAGATAAACGGGGAACGGTGCCGGTTTACAAGGAAAATTAAGGTAGCTCATAGAGTGCGTTCGGTCCTGTTCATTTGCACAGAATTTGCAACGTGCAGTTAGCTAAAAACGTATTAAGGGAACAAACGCGATGTTCTATTTTTCTGGGGTGGGGGAATATCTCCAACCTGGATTCCTTTTTTTTCTACGACTTTTCAGCAGCTTCCTAAGCAGATGGTTCGCAATGTGATTCTGGCTTCGATTGCCAAAATTAACGATTGTGAAAACTGGTTTGCCAATTATCAGTTGTTTAGCTTAAGTAGGGGAGGAGACGGGAGCATGAGACCAGGGAATTTGATCCGGATACGGTCCAGTTTTTAGCAAAATTAATAACGCGGTTGGAAAATTTAGTTCAATGCTCTGCCATTACAGATGATATTGGGCTGGGTGGTTTTTGAGGTGGGAAAACCTTGGCCAGATATTACTGTAGTTTGATTCCCTATAAAATGAGTCATTGATTAATGTGCTGTAGAAGTAATTTAAAAGGATAGGTGTATCACTTCTGCGTGTGTGACTTTGAACTGGTTCAGAAAGGCTTGTCCTTCAGTTAGAACATAGATCATAGAATAACAAGAGTTGGAAGGGGCCTTGGAGGTCTTCTAGTCCAACCCCCTGCCCGAGCAGGAGACCCTACACCATTTCAGAGAAATGGTTGTCCATTCTCTTCTTAAAAACCTCCAATGATGGAGCATTCACAACTTTTGGAGGCAAGTTGTTCCACCGATTAATTGCCCTCACTGTTAGGAAGTGTCTTCTAAATTCCAGGTTGCTTCTCTTCCTTGATTAGTTTCCACCCATTGCTTCTTGTCCTGCTTTCAGGTGCTTTGGAGAATAGGTTGACTCCCCTCTTCTTTGTGGCAGCCCCTCAGATATTGGAAGACTGCTATCATGTCTCCCCCAATCCTTCTTTTCATTAAACTAGGCATATCCAGTTCCTGCAACCGTTCTTCATATGTTATAGCCTCCAGTCCCCTCATCATCCTTGTTGCTCTTCTCTGCACTTTTCCAAAGTCACAACATCTTTTTTTAATTGAGACTCTAGAAAGAATGAAGAGAAAAAATGCAGAGAAAGAGCAACAAGGATGATGAAGGGGCTGGAGACTAAAACATACAAAGAAGAACCGTTGCAGGAACTGGGTATGTGTCCTAAATTTCCTAGGTCTTGCTCATGTTAGTCCAAATTAAAGAATAATGCAATTAAAGGAGGCAGGGAAGGAAAGTTTAAATTTGTATATGCTGTGGCTCAGTGGCTAAGATGCTGAGCTTGTCAATCAGAAAGGTCGGCAGTTCGGCGGTTCGAATCCCTAGCGCCGCGTAATGGGGTGAGCTCCTGTTACTTGTCTCAGCTTCTGCCAACCTAGCAGTTCGAAAGCACGTTAAAAAAAAATGCAAGTAGAAAAATAGGGACCACCTTTGGTGGGAAGGGAACAGCGTTCTGTGCGCCTTTGGCGTTGAGTCATGCCGGCCACATGAGCACGGAGACGTCTTTGGACAGTGCTGGCTCTTCGGCTTTGAAACGGAGATGAGCACCGCCCCCTAGAGTCGGGAACGACTAGCACATATGTGCGAGGGGAACCTTTACCTTTACCTTTTTTCTTTAATTCCAAACGGGCCACCATTTAATGGCATTGACATTGTCACCGAATTCTTTTTAAAAACCAAGCGCAAAAGTACTTACACGGATTCTAATAAATTCAGTTTCCAGGAAACGGGTTGATCGAGGGAAAAGTTTACTCAGATTAATAATCAACTGCCTCTATTGTTTGGGCAATCCACTTCAGATTAAAAAAAAAGGCACGTAATTTAAACCAATTTTTCTTCGCGGTTTATCTTTTAGCTTTAGGATATATTTGGAAAAGGGGGGACATAAAATAAGGAATGGATATATATGTGTGTGTGTGTGTATTCCTTCCTTAGTGACTGAGCATAATCTGCTCTTTGGCTTTACATTCTAAAAACAATCGGAGGGGTTTTGAAATCGTGTCTCCGGTGTGGATTCCGCAAGATGTAAACAAGCGTAAAACTTACACGCTGTTCCTTGTCTACACACAGTCTGGAGCAGAAAAGCCAATTACGCAATGAGGCTCAACAAATTTCGTAGATAGTTGCACGTGTCCAGGGCGTACGGTTTTGAAATGTGTTTGTGAATATCTGCGCATGTTTTCATGCCTTGGTTCAGGGGTGAAATCTACTTACCTTCCCAACCGGTTCGGAAATGCACATGTTGCGTGCAGTTCCCTCTGCGCATGTGCAAACCCTTCTGCGCATGTGCAGAGGGTAAAAAACAGGTTATTTCCTGGTTAAAACCAGGAAGTAACGAGCGGGCGGGTGGGCGGAACCTCGCGCCGCCATCGCTACTGGTTCTCCGAACCACCGGCCTCCATTGCTACCAGTTTGACCGAACCGGACTGAACCGGTCTGAACCGGGAGCGTTTCACCCCTGCCTTGGTTCTTAGGGGAGTGAGAATTAGCCCGCCTTTAATAAATACAGGAAGTCCTCAACTTACAACAGCTCCGTTTAGTGACCATTCAAATTTGCGTCTGAGTGGCGCAGCAGACTAATGCTACTGTTAAAGGTAGTATTTAGCTTCCAGCTGCCTGCAATTACTGCGAGTTCAATTCTCACCAGGCTCAAGGTTGACTCAGCCTTCCATCCTTTCTAAGGTAGGTAAAATGAGGACCCGGTTTGTGGGGGCAATAAACTGACTTTGTATAAAAAATATACAAAAGTATGAAGGCTATTGCTTAATGCCTTGTAAGCCGCCCTGAGTCTCCGGAGAAGGGTGGCATATAAATATAAATAAAAATAAAATAAATTTACAACGGGAACAAAAAAAAGTGACTTAGGACCAGTTTTCACACTTAATGACCGTTGCAGCATCCCAACAGCTTAACAGACGTTTCACTTAGCAACGGAAATGTTGGGCTCAATTGTAGTCGTAAGTCGAGGACTACTTGCCATTGAAGAAGATGGCAAATCTATGCAAATATATTTTTTTCTCCCCACCACTAAAGTGCCCACAGTGAATATTACTCGGTCTGCCTTTGAGAATTAAGAAGGAAGTATTTAAACTGAACCGGAGATTGGCTTCTAACAGTAGACATATTTTTTTTTTCTTGCTGCTGCTTTATAAGATAAGCTCTTTGCAGGGTGCCCGTTTGCCCAAATATATAAGAGATATTATAGCCACCATTTGGGACACGGTGGCTCAGTGGCTAAGACGCTGAGCTTGTCCATCGAAAGGTCGGAGGTTCAGCGGTTCGAATCCCTAGTGCCGCGTAACGGGGTGAGCTCCCGTGACTTGTCCCAGCTTCTGCCAACCTAGCAGTTCGAAAGCACATAAAAAAAATGCAAGTAGAAAAATAGGGACCACTTTGGTGGGAAGGTAACAGCGTTCCGTGCGCCTTTGGCGTTGAGTCATGCCGGCCACATGACCACGGAGACGTCCTCGGACAGCGCTGGCTCTTCGGCTTTGAAACGGAGATGAGCATCGCCCCCTAGAGTCGGGAACAACTAGCACATATGTGCGAGGGGAACCTTTACCTTTACCTTATAGCCGCCATGTTCTTTCTGCAAATGTGTCTGGTTTGTTTTTTTTTAAGAGCCAGTTTTAAAAAACAAACAAACACATAAGCCATGCATACAATAGTTTATGGAGCATACAATGGTTTACAGAATATTGTGGGGACAAACAGATATCTGTCCTCTAGGGAGCCTCACAATGGATGTTGTTGTCTTTTCAGTGCCATTTATAGCTGCCCGCCTGTCTCCAAAAACCCTACATAGTAGTATTGTTATCCCAGATAACCCTGCGGGGTGGGGGGGAGAGGGAGAGGGAGGACAAAACCCTCTAAAAGTAATTTTCCTCTTCTAGGGTTGCTAGAGAGCAAATCTTCCTTGCAGAAGCAGGCAAGCAATCGTATCAAAGACTGAAGTTCAGCAATAATCAGTTATGTTAATTGTGTATCTTGAATTTAATTAATAGACCTGTGGTTCAGATCAAGTCCAATTACTAATTTCTAGAATAGGAATAGGGTAGAGTAGAGTAGAGTAGAGTAGAGTAGAGTAGAGTAGAGTAGGAATAGAAAAGAATAGAGTAGGAATAGAGTATGATTAGAGTAGAGTAGAATAGAGTAGAATAGAATAGAGTAGAGTAGAATAGAATATGAATAAGAAAGAATAGAGTAGAGTAGGAATAGAGTAGAATAGAGTAGAGTAGGAGTAGAGTAGTATAGAGTAGAGTAGAGTAGGAATAGAGTAGAATAGAATAGGAATAGGAATAGGAATAGGAAAGTAGAATAGAGTAGAGTAGGAATAGAGTAGAATAGAATAGAGTAGGAGTAGAGTAGTATAGAGTAGAGTAGAGTAGAGTAGGAATAGAGTAGAATAGAATAGGAATAGGAATAGAACTATTATTATTACTATTATTATTATTGCTATTATATTATTACTATTGCTATTAGTTTGTGTGCTGAGATTTACTACCAACTCTCGTTGGTTTTCTTCTATTAGTAAATGATGCTCTGACAATGCACTGTTTTTCAAAAACGTTTACGAATGAAAATTTACAAAAATAAAAATAAAAAATAAAAGGAATAGGAATAGGAATAGAACTAAAACTAGAAATAATAGAACTAGAATAGTAGGCCAAGTATGGACACACAAGGAATTTGTCTCCGGTGCATAAGCTCTCATTGTACATACAAGCAACAAGTGATAAATCATGATCATACAATTTACAGTCATAAAGCTGGAAGTTATGAAAAACGTGGTTTTCACTTTGCTGGGAGCGATCGTGGTTCTGCCTTTGCAATCCAAGGAGAGAAAATGACAGCTCTGTGTCGCCTCTTCATTGTCTTTTTCAGAAAAACCACTTCTGAGAGATGTGCTACGTCGTCTCACTGCTGTTTAATTGCCTGCACTTAAAACTGAGGAGGAAATTTCATTATGGGTAAGTCTAATTCACCATGAACGGGAGGAGGAAAGATTGATGGATGTGACAAAATCACATCTTGTCTTGGGATCTTACTGAAACGAAGAAGCAGTCCTTGACTTAACAACAGTCCGTTTAGTGACCGCTCAAAGTTAGGATGAAACTGAAAAGCGTGCCTTATTTGCCCCAAGGTTACCTGATCAAGGTGACTCAGTGGCTAAGACGCTGAGCTTGTCGATCGAAGGGTCGGCAGTTCGGCGGTTCGAATCCCTAGTGCCGCGTAACGGGGTGAGCTCCCGTTCCTTGTCCCAGCTTCTGCCAACCTAGCAGTTCGAAAGCAGGTAAAAAAAATGCAAGTAGAAAAATAGGGACCACCTTTGGTGAGAAGGTAAGAGCGTTCTGTGCACCTTTGGTGTTGAGTCATGCCAGCTACATAACCAGGGAGACGTCTTCGGACAGCGCTGGCTCTTCGGCTTTGAAACGGAGATGAGCACCGCCCCCTAGAATTGGGAACGACTAGCACATATGTACGAGGGGAACCTTTACCTTTACACCTGATCAAAATTCAGATGCTTGGCCACTGACTCGTATTTATGATGGGTGCTGTGCTGCGCAGTCACCTGAGAAATTTCTCACTCAGCAACATAAACCCCGGGCTCAATTGTGGTCGTACGTTGAGGACCATTTGCAGTTGCGCATTTCATATTCACTAGATGGCACTGTTGAACAGGTTACGGTTCTAGGAATCGGCTGGTACTTTGTAAGTAATCTTGTAAAACATGGCACAAGGGTCTGTTAAAAACAGCCTGGAACCGATCGGCTGGATGGAGAAATGGAAAATGTGTATCTCAAATACCCCACCTTTAAATCGTGGAGCTCCAAGAAAACAAAATCCTCCCTGTTGCACATCGAAATAGGTTTCCGTCTTCCAAAAAAGAAGTTGAGTTCTTCAGATGCGAACGAGAACATTAATTTCAGATCCAGCTGTGGTCTTTTCTGGAGCTTCAGGGGTGACCAAAAGTTAGCATAAACCCAGGGGAACTGATAGATATATCGCTAAGCAGGCATTCTTGCAAAAATCCCAGAATTTTTTCCAATCTGGCAATTATTTGGCAATTAAAATTACTTATTTAAAGAAGAAGAAAAAAGAGACAAAGATTGGCATTTACGGCGACGTTTTCTTCTAGCCCAGATTTTTTCTTTTTGTAAAAGTTTTTTATTTTTTAAAACAGTCAAACATAACAATACATTTTTTTCCTGAATAGAGTATTGACCGAATCAAAATTCATACAGCTTATTTTCCCCAAATTTAATTTATATATTTCTGCCTTCTGCCTTCAGTTTTCCTTTTCTACTTTTCCCTTTTTCATCTCTATTTTTTATATTTAACATATAATCAATATTGCCACCCGCCCTAACCTCCTAATCTTAAATCTTATTTCATTTCATTCTTTTATTTCTCCCTTTTATCACATATATTTTTCAGTATTTCTTTATTTTATTGAAACCCTTTAAATTATACAAAATCCTTTTAATATTTCACATTTATATCCTAATCATTGTTTTCTAAAGGTGGACCAGATTATCATGTCATATTTCCTTATTCATCATTTTACCATTTTAACAATACATTTCTTCAATTTTGTTTTCCACATCATCATCATCATAACTTTATTGTCATTGTACGTGTATACACAGTATACCCATACAACGAAATTCACGTAACACCCAAAGACCAGTCCAACACACATAACAATCCCCAAACACCCTCCCACCCACCACAAATTCCTCACCCCTAAACCACCCAAACATCCACACAACAGACCAAGTCATGCTGTCCAACAGCTGACTGATGGTGGCCCTTTAGTTCATTGTGGGGTGCAATTATAGCTCTGGGATAAAAACGATTCAGAAAACGTGTGGTCCGAGTTTTAATTGTTCTGCATCTTCTGCCAGAAGACAACAGTCCAAAAAGATTGTAAGCAGGATGGGAAGAGTCTCTGAGAACGTTATGCAACTTTCTCAAACAGCGAGATTCGAAGATGTCGTCCAGTGCTGGTAATTGGAGCCCAATGATATTCTGGGCAGTATTAATGATTCTCTGTAGAGCTTTTTTGTCAGTTGCAGAGCTGCTCCCATACCATGCAAGAATGCGGTATGTCAGGACACTCTCAATGGTGCTGCGATAATAGGACAGAAGTAGATGCTGAGATAGATTTATCTTCCTGAGCATTCTCAGGAAGTACAGCCTCTTCTGTGTTTCCTTCCCAAGCATGTTTAGCATTCATAGTCCATGAGAGGTCCTCCGAGATATAAATGCCCAGAAATTTAAAACTACCCATTCTCTCCACCTCCTCACCATTTATGTACAATGGTAAATGTATCTCTCTCTTCCTTCTGAAGTCAATTATAAGTTCTTTAATGGTTTTTTTGGTATTAAGTGTAAGATTATTTTCTTTACACCACAATGTGGTCATCTTTTTAAAAATACAAATACATTATTCCATTTCAATTTCATTTAGATTTCCATTTCACCTTCTAAATAAATCCCTTCTAAATAAATCATTTTATATTTCACAATTTCTCTCTCTCTCTCTCGCTCTCTTTTTTTTTTTGGAAGAGAAAGACCGATTTAATCTAGTACCATGTCAAGGTCGCTCTGCGTATAGAATCTTGAAAACAATGCCTTTTATCGGAGGCTTATCCAACAAATCCAAAGGACGCCATTTTCCAAACAATATCCAATTCTGAAGGTTGCGTGACAGATAAAGTGGAATTCCCCAGGTGTTGTTGTTTTTTTGCGACTCCCTGGCAGTTGAGCTTTCTTTTTTTTTAAATAAAAACAAAACAAAACAACTTTCTAGTGAACGTAAGGGGGGGGAAAAATTGTGCTGCAGCCTTTCAAGACCTGTTTGTACTTCCTGGGTTAATTTTATCTTTGGAAGCTGGAACCGAAGCTGGATGGCTTGCAACATCGCATATGGAATTTTCTTCTGCGATCATGGGATGCGCTATTTTTGAGCCCTCGTGCACCCAAAAAATAAATAAATAAAAATGCAGAAGGCAGACAAGAGGAGAGCCAAAGGGATACTTAGTAAAGTGGTGATAGAAAATCCATATTTGAAGTTTTTCCATCCTTCCACCGAGCCAGCTTCAACGACAGTTCTGTATCTATAGCTGCACCTTCTGTGTTGTCTCCATCATCTCCTCCATCCGTACATCTCAATAAATAACCACCTATGCCAGTGATGGTTAACGTGTTTGGTGCTGATTGCCCAAAGTGTGCATGGGTGAATGCACGTGCACATGCCCGAACCCCCAAATGCAATGCAAGTGCCTCCTGTGCATGTGCCCCCCCCCAGCGCATACATTCTGCCCCCCCGTGCATGCGCCCCGTTCCCCCCGTGCTCCCTTTTGGGCCTGGAAAGCCTGCACCAACCTGGAAGCCAAAACGGTGCGGGGGCGCCATGCAAGGCCTGGAAACCTTCCTGCACCAAACTGTACCCTCCGTGCATGTGCCCCCCCCGCGCATGCGATGCAGAGACCCCATGGCCAGCGGGAGGCATGTGCGCATGCGCGTTGGAGCTGGGCTGGGGCGACGGCCGGCATGGCCACGGAGAAGGCTCTGCGTGCCACAGGTTCGCCATCACGGATCTACGCCCTTGACTCTGCCAACTTCATCTCATCTGAAGGTCTTGGACAGAGAAGAGCAACAAAGGTGATTAGGGGGCTGGAGGCTAAAAGAGTTGCTGGAATTGGGTATGTCTAGTTTAACGAAGAGAAGGACTAGGGGAAACATGATAGCAGCCTTCCAATATCTCAGGGGCTGCCCCAAAGAAGAGGGAGTCAAGCTATTCTCCAAAGCACCCGAGGGCAGGACATGAAGCAATGGGTGGAAACTCATCAAGGAGAGAAACAACCTAGAACTAAGGAGAAATTTCCTGAGAGTGAGAACAATTAGCCAGTGGAACAACTGGCCTCCAGAAGTTGTGAATGCTCCAACACTGGAGGCTTTTAAAAAGAGACTGGACAGCCACTTATCTGCAGTGATACACTCCTGTCTGAGACAGGGGGTTGGACTAGAAGACCTCCAAGGTCCCTTTTAACTCCATTATTCTGCTTAACCGATAACCGATCCTCGCCTTTGCATAGGCTTTCAAGAATACCTGCGCGATGTTACTTTTGATGTTAAAGGTAAAGGTTCCCCTCGCACATCTGTGCTAGTCGTTCCCGACCTTAGGGGGTGGTGCTCATCTCCGTTTCAAAGCCGAAGAGCCAGCGCTGTCCAAAGACGTCTCCGTGATCATGTGGCCGGCATGACTCAACGCCAAAGGCGCACGGAACGCTGTTCCCTTCCCACCAAAGGTGGTCCCTATTTTTTCTACTTGCCTTTTTTTTATGTGCTTTTGAACTGCTAGGTTGGCAGAAGCTGGGACAAGTCACAGGAGCTCACCCCGTTACGCGGCACTGGGGATTCGAACCGCTGAACTGCCGACCTTTCGGATTGACAAGCTCAGCGTCTTAGCCCCTGAGCCACCCCTGAGTCCCTTTTACTTTTGATGTTACCACCCACCCTTTTTGTGAAATTTGGGGCTGACAGTTCTGTAACCCCATACTCCCATCAGTAAGGTCTTCCCACAAGTCTTCATTTGATCTCAGATGGCTTTGCGGTGGGTACCTCCCTGTCATTTTCTTGGCAGCCCAACCAAACGGTTTGCCAATCTAGCCTCCAGCCCCGATGTTCCACGGAGGTCTCCCAAACATGTCTGATCCTGCTTAGTCTTCAAGCTCCCAACGAGGTGCTGCTCTCACCACTAAAAAAAAAACAACCCTCCCCACTTTGTCCCTCGGTTAAAATGGGCCAGGATTCTAATCTCGGGGCTCAGAATTGTGTTCAACCCAATAGGTCTGGGATGCCTCCTTGGAAGCTCGAACGGACTTTGTCGTCAGACAGCTGTCTCTGTGTCGTTGAAATTCAAATCTGGAGGAATAATGTGCTTAGACGATCTTAAGGAAATGTAAAAAAGCAAACAAAATGAAAAGCAAAAACGGGTGGGCTTTGGCTGATGCGCGGCTTAAATTGTTCTTAGTTTTTATAGGCAGTTTCATGTTGCTTAGGTTTTATATAGCTGTACATATTGGTTATGAAACTACTTCTTCTTCTTCTTCTTCTTCTTCTTCTTCTTCTTCTTCTTCTTCTTCTTCTTCTTCTCCTCCTCCTCCTCCTCCTCCTCCTTCTTCTTCTCCTCCTCCTTCTCCTTCTTCCTCTTCTCCTCCTCCTCCTCCTCTTTCTTCTTCTATTCCTCCTCCTTCTCCTTCTCCTCTTTCTTCTTCCACTCCTCCTTCTCCTCCTCCTTTTTCTCCTTCTGCTCCTTTTTCTCCTTCTGCTCCTCCTCTTTCTTCTTCTTCTTCCGCTCCTCCTTCTCCTCTATCTTCATCATCTTCTCCTCCTCCTCCTCTTCTTCTATCATCATTATCTCCTCCTCTTCCTCCTTCTCCTCTATCTTCATCATCTTCTTCTCCTTCTCCTCCTTCTCTATCATCATCTCCTCTATCATCATCACCTTCTTTTCCTTTTCCTCCTCCTCCTCCACCTTCTCCTTTTTCTTCTTCTCTTTCTTTCTCTTTCTTTCCTCCTTTTCTGTCCTCCTCCTTCCTCTTACTCTTCCTCTCCTTCCCCTCCTCCTTTTTCTTCTTTTCTGTCCTCCTCCTCCACAGTTCACAACTGTTTGCTCCCTCCTCAGTCCTTGTCGTTATCTTTCGATGGGCGGCGTTTCTAAAGTCAGCTTCTTATTGATCTTCCAGCAGTTCTCCCTTCAACCTATAACATCAGCAGTGGTGGCTGAGCCGAAGTTCCTGTGTTCCAAGAAGAGAATGTATAAAAGGAATGGCCTCATGGCCAATGTGACTGTGACCTCCGCCACTCCAGAGGTAACAGTTTCCATCCCGACTCGGAACAAACCATAGTTTAGTTGGGCATCTCTTAGGAGACTGTCTAATAATGAATGTCGTCAAGATGATTTAAGAAGTCGTGCTGTATGCAGAATGCTTACATTTGTAAACTACTGTCCCAACCGTCTTTAATGGCCTTGCAAAGTGCTAATAGGGAGAGCAAACCCCACTCCCTACAAACCCTGATGACGTTACCTAGTTTGGTAATGAAACGTCTGAGCAAGAAGCTCAGAGGCAGTGGTGAAATCTGAACCAGTTTACTACTGGTTCGCTGGCTATGCATGTGCGCTGCACACCAAATGCAGGCTGCATGCGCACACATGCGCAGTGCCCACCATGCAACAAATGCGAGGTGCACGCACATGCAGTGCACACCAAAAGGAGGGTGTGGGGTAAGTAGAACACAGCACAGAGTGTGTGTGTGTGTGTGTGTGTGTGATCAGCTGTGGCGCGCGATCTTCAGAGCCTTTTTTTTACCTTTTAAAAGCATTTTTAACAACTTATTTACCCGAACAGATTGTAAAAAAATGCTAAAAAAGTAAAATTAAAAAAAAAAGTTTCGACGACGATCTTGCGTCGCTCAGCTGATCGTCTAAACTTTTTTTTTTTACATTTTTTACTATCGGTTCGGCGAACCAGTAGCCTTTTTTACTACCGGTTCGGGCGAACCGGACCGAACCGGGAGCATTTCACCCCTGCTTAAAGGGCACCAAGGATTCCACAATTAGAATTCGTTAAAAGTCGGAGAATAGGTTTATAACTAAAATAAAAATTAGGGACTAGAAGAATTTAACCTCCGGTACTACCCTTTCTCGATTTAGCCGAATCCCAGCCATGTTCCTGAAGTGATGTTTCCTTGAAGGAAGGTTCACTATTTAATGCCTTCCGTCATGGAGAATAGATTTTCCGCGTGCTTAAAATATTTCCTCCTAAGTGAACAGGATCCACCTAAGGACTCAGAAAGGATTTCCTGCCTTCTCACGTACTGTCAAGAAGGCCTTTTCAGTGACAGGTTTAAAGGCCGAACTGCAAACAGCTTTCAGATGAGCTAAACTAGCAGAATCGCACAGCTGTGAAACAACTCCAGATGTTGGCTGGGTGGGTGGGAAACATTGTGTGGTGGTTCTCGGGAGTGGAGTTAATGGAAGAGAGCGGGTTCCTCATCTGGGCAACCTCATCCCTTTCATGGATAGCCATGTGGGGATTAAACCAAATATTTATTTAATCAACAAATTTACACATGCTGCTTGCTGATCGCTTCTTAAACATTTACAAGTGGAAAGGGTTTTTAAGGGGAATTCTTTTTTTTTTTTTTTTTAGTTTAGGATTATGATCGTGGCCGTGATTTGTTTCATCTATGCAGATTTGTAAGTCTTGTAAAATACATTGCAGTCTTCCTCCTCCTCTTTTTTCTTCTTCTCTTTCTTTCTCTTTCTCCTCCTTTTCCTTCCTTCCTTCCTTCTTTCTCCTCCTCCTCCCTCTTCCTCTTCCTCTCTTTCCCTTCTTCCTCCTTTTTCTTCTTCTCTTTCTTTCTCTTTCTCCTCCTTTTCCTTCCTTCCTTCTTTCTCTTTCTCCTCCTCCTCTTCCTCCTCCCTCTTCCGCTTCCTCTCTTTTCCCTCTTTCTCCTCCTTTTTCTTCTTCTCTTTCTTTCTCTTTCTCCTCCTTCTTTTTCTTCCTTCCTTCTCCTCCTCCTCCTCTTCCTCCTCCTCCCTCTTCCTCTTTCCCCTTCTCCTCCTCCTTTTTCTTCTTTTCTGTCCTCCTCCTCCTTTTTCTTCTTCTCTTTCTTTCTCTTTCTCCTCCTTTTCCTTCCTTCCTTCTCCTCCTCTTCCTCCTCCTCCTCCTTTTTCTTCTTCTCTTTCTTTCTCTTTCTCCTCCATTTTCTCCCTTCCTTCCTTCTCCTCCTCCTCCTCCTCCTCCCTCTTCCTCTTCTTCCCCTCCTCCTCCTTTTTCTTCTTTTCTGTCCTCCTCTTCCTCTTCCTCCTCCTCCTCCTGATAGTTATCATATGGTGTCCAGTCTTTTAGGCCACAAATTCGTTTAGGAAACGTCTACTGTTGTTTTTACACACTTGAGTTATAGCAATTAACATCTAATGTCTTGCAGATGGAAATAATTTACTGAACCCTTTTTCTTCATCACAGAGAAATTCTTCCCATGTTTGTTCAAAAGTAGACAGCTGTCACACATAAGCAGTTCAAAGATAAACTGTTCCTAAGACTGCAGTCTCGGCCTGGTTCGAGCATCAGTTTCGAATATCTCGGTTTCAAAGCAGGGCAGAATTCTTCTGCATACATATTCACGACGTTACAGTTTCTTTCTATTCCGTTTCACTGGGTGATTTTTCAGACAATACACTTATAAATAGCTGGGATTGTTGATGTTGTGGCGTTCCTACAGCTAGAACGATCGAATTGTTTTGGAGGTGATTGAACACTGTGCAATCTTTAGGAGATCTGATTTTTAAATAGAATAGAATAGAATAGAATTCTTTATTGGCCAAGTGTGATTGGACACACAAGGAATTTGTCTTCGGTGCATAAGCTCTCAGTGTACATAAAAAAAATACATTAATCAAGAATCATAAGATACAACACTTAGTGATAGTCATAAGATACTAAACTAAGCAATCAAATCATACTAGGAAACTAAATAAAACAATAAGAGACTAGAGGTTAAAACATATGAAGAACGGTTGCAGGAACTGGGTATGTCTAGTTTAATGAAGAGAAGGACCAGGGGAGACATGATAGCAGTCTTCCATTATCTCAGGAGTTGTCCCAAAGAAGAGGGATTCAAGCTATTCTCCAAAGCAGGACAAGAAGCAATGGGTGGAAACTAATCAAGGAGAGAAGCAACCTAGAACTAAGGCGAAATTTCCTGACAGTGAGAACAATTGACCGGTGGAACAACTTGCCTCCAGAAGTTGTAAATGCTCCAACACTGGAAATTTTTAAGAAGAGGTTGTATAACCATTTGTCTGAAGTGGTGTAGGGTTTCCTGTCTGGGCAGGGGGTTGGACTAGAAGACCTCCCAAGGTCCCTTCCAACTCTTGTTATTCTATTCTATTCTAATATAAATCGTAAAGATGCAAGCAACAAGGTTATAGTCATAAGTAGAAGGAGATAGGCGATAGGAAGGATGAGAAGAATAATAGCAAAGTACATCTGCTTCTTAGTTAACCTATCTAGGATTGCAACTTTGCTTTTAAACTGTGCCTGGCAAGATCTGAACACGTCGCCCCATCCATTTCTCCCCCCTGCCCTTATTTAATAATATTTTTGCAAATAAATCTTGATCAGTTTTTTTTTTATCCCCCATTTGCGTTGTTTTTTTCTTCAAAAAACCTTTATTAAAGTTTCAAATATTAATATACAAATACATCTGTAACAAAAATACGTCCATAATAATTGTACAATTCAACGTCGTTCTGACAGTACAAATCTTAATTCTAATCATATATTCCCAGATATTCCTACGATCAAGGATATGTAAACACAATTTATGTCTTATTTTTTTTTTTTTTTTATTTGATTTATATTTTGATCCATATATTTCCTATTTTTATTTTCTATCCATTGATACCAATTTTCCAAGTTGAGTAATATTCCGAGTCTTCCTTATTATTTAATTCTATAGTAAGTTTGTCCATTTCTGCACACTCAAAAATTTTCCGGATTATTACACAATCTGTCAGTATAGTGGACATTTTCCAAGCTTGTGCGAGTACAATTCTCGCTGCTGTAGTGATATGAATGATCAGATATTTAATCTTTTTAGGATATTTTCCTTTAATGATCCCCAGAAGAAACAGTTCAGGCTTCAATTCTATTTGGCAGTGCATAATTTCATTTAGCTATTTTTGTATTTTAATCCGGTATTTTTTTGATTTCTGGGCAAAGCCACCATACATGAAAACGGGTACCTTTTTTACATTTCCAGCAATTAGGGTTTAGATTGGGATACATTTTTGCCCCCATTTGCACTGTTAATGCTTCACCAATTACCTTTATCCCTGATAGCTTCGACCAAACTCCTTAAGGTGAACTACCCCGTTTCCCCCAAAATAAGACTCACTCTCTCTCTCTCTCCCTTCCTCCCTCCCTCTCTCTCTCCCTCCCTCTCTCCCTCTCTCTCTCCTTCCCTCCCTCTCTTTCTCTCTCTCCATCCATCCATCCATCCATCCATCTACTGGTATCTACCCTGTTTCCCCCAAAATAAGACATCCTCTGATAATAAGCCCAATCGAGCTTTTGAGCGCATGGCAATAAGACCAAGCACTTATTTCAGGGTTCAAAAAATAAGACAGGGTCTTATTTTCGGGGAAACACGGTAGTTGTAAAACTGACATAATTTGTCAGTAGCTCTGTGGACTTTCTCCTCCGGCCACGGAGAGAAATTGCACAGAGCAGATTGCAGGATTGCCTCTGTTCCATTTTCAAACTTTAGAGAGCAAACATCTCTGGTGGCAAGCTGATAAATTCTTTTATATTTGAGAAAAAACAAGTTTCATAGTTGGAAGCAGGAGAGGATAAATTGTGTTCTTCGGTTCATTGGTAACCAAGAGATGTTATGGAGGGCAATTTATTATTTTCTTTCTCTTCGTTGGCTTTCCGTCTGTCCTCAATGCTTTCACTTGGATTCTTGCACAGAAAGGAATATTGGATACAGTTGCCTTAATAACCTCTTCCAATGATATGCATTTTTTTGCATTTTGAGCTTCAAAAGCAAAAGCATCAAGAGATGCTATGGAAAATCTTCCTGGTATATACAGTAGTGGCCAAAATTGTGGAAATCTTTTGGGGGAAAAGTGTATTTTCTAAAACTAGCTAATAACACCACTTTTTTTTTTTTTTTTGGAGTAGTACCATAAAATTATATAACAAGGGAAAGATAATTTAATCAAGAATGTAATTTATTTTATTTATTTTATTAAATTTCTATACCGCCTTTCTCCCGAAGGACTCAGGGCGGTGAACAGCCACAAGATAAAACACATAAATACAAAAATTTAAAATAAGTTAAAAACGAATTAAATAATTTGGCTGAATTTAAAATACCCCATAATTTAAAACAAATTAAAATTTACATTTAAAAAGGGGAGAAGATTGCAATGACTTTTATGAAGGATTTGCTATTAGACTAGCAGTCACAGTATAAAGAAGAAAAGTGAAACACGTAGAAAAAAATGAGATCTACAAAAATGATCCCCATGTCAGTTAATACTTCGTTACTTCATTGTTTTAGGAATATTTTATCACCGATTATTTTAATGTCTTCAGGCTTGCAAGCCGCCCGGAGTCGCTTCGAAACTGGGCAGCGAATAAAACAAAGCAGAAATTAAAATAAATGAAGCCTTTCCTTCCTTCCTTCCTTTTCCCCCCCCTCCTTCTAGGGCAGTAGCAGCTCTGACTCTCTGGAAGGACGGAGTTCGGACTATGCTCACAAGAGCTACGATGCTGTCGTGTTTGACGTGCTAAAAGTAACTCCAGAGGAGTTTGCAGTAAGTAAAAGAGGTTTGCGTATTGATCTATGCCGAATAGTAGTAGCCGTAAGGACAAAAATAAGTTCCCGCTCAGTTATTTATTATTTTATTTATTTTATTTATTTATTTAGTTAGTTAGTTAGTTAGTTAGTTGTAGTCAGTTGGTTTTCCACACATTAGATCAACACTCTCTCTGCCCCCTCTCTCCCTCTCTCTCCTTCCTCCCTCCCGCTCTCCCTCTCTCCTCCCTCCTTCCCTCTCTCCCTCTTTCTCCCGCTCTCTCTCCTCCCTCCCTCCTTCTCTATCTCTCCCTCTCTCCTCCTCTCTCCCTCACCTTCTGTTTCTCTCCCTCTTTCTCTCTCCTCCCTCCCCCTCTCTCCTTCCTCACTGTCTCCTCCCTCCCTCTCTCCCTCTCTCTTCCCTCTCTCTCTTTCCTCCCTCTCTCTCTCCCGCTCTCTTTCTCCTCCCTCCCTCTTTCTCCCTCTCTCCCTCACCTCCTGTTTCTCTCCCTCCCACTTTGTCTTTCCTCCCTCTCTCTCTTCCCTCCCTCTTTCTCCCTCTGTCTCCCCCTCTCCCTCTCCTCCTCCTCCTTTCTCCTCCCTCTCCCTCTCTGTTCTCCCTCCCTTCCTCCCTCTCTCCTGTTTCTCTCTTCCTCCCTCCCTCTTTATCCCTCTCTCTCTTCTTCCCTTTCTCTCTCTCTCTCTCTCTCTCTCTCTCTCCTCCCCCCCCTCACCATGTTACTAACGACATCTGCAGTGATTCACTTAACAACTGTGGCAAGAAAGGTCATCTAATGGGGCAAAACTCACGTAATAATTGTTTTATTTGGGTTCAATTGTGGTCGTATGTCCTGGACTCCCTGTAAAGAGTTCCAGAAAGATTGAAATAATTCCTGCCATGTTTCCCCGAAAATAAGACCCTGTCTTATATATTTTTGAACCCTGAAATAAGCGCTTGGCCTTATTATAAGCAATTGGGCTTATTATCAGGGGGTGTCTTATTTTGGGGAAAACAGGGTAAACGAACTAATTTGGCACGCCTTTTGCCTGTTAGGTAGCCGTAAATAAGTGGACAACCTCAACTGCCTTTTGGGATAGGTGAGGAAAATCAAAATGCACCGTTTTGGTCATTCGGGTCAGCCCAAGAGTCTATTGATGATTCGGTTCATCACAAACAGCCTGTGAATTTAGACACCCTGGCAGCTTTCTAGACAGACCCACGATGGACTTGCCAGACTTCGGTTTTTTCTGAAATGTATAATCGTTCTTCCTTTCGTTTTTGTCACAGAGTCAGATTACACTGATGGATATGCCAGTATTTAAAGCTATACAGCCAGAGGTAAGTGCCTTTTTTTATGACAAAAGAGCTGTTAAGCTCTGGTTTGTTAAGACAGTTCTAGATTCACTCACTGTTTTGTTTTGTTTTTTTAAAGAAATGAGAACAGAGATTCATATCCTATCAGGCTATATTCTGATGGAAGAGAGGATTTATAGCTCAGGATTGAACTGTGGGATCCTTGATGCTCTCTATGCTTGGTGGAGTATCGCCCAGACCTTTCATTACCCAACTAGGTAACATCATCAGTACCAGACAGGACTGGGAAGCACCAATAAGTGCTAGAGCAAACCCCACTCCCTGTAGCTCTGATGATGTTGCCTAGTTGGGTAATGAAACATCTTTCATTACCCAACTAGGCAACACCATCCATGCTAAAAAAAGGAGCGTGGTTTTCGAGGAGGAAGAGGAAAACTGTGGGATCCTTGATGCTCTTTGAGCTTGGTGGATTTCTTGCAGACATTGTACAGCCCAACTAGGCAACATCATCAGTCTGCAAGACAAACAAGCAGATCAGAGAACACTAAGGACACCGCCTTATCCTCTTAGATGTCACGGAAGCCCCTACACCTTCCATGATTAAAATCGCTGCCCTCAAAAAAAAACCGCTCCGAGAAATCCAGTGGTGACGATAACGTCTAAATACCACTGGATTAAGGAGAGACCTTGAGAGGTTTTTAAATCAGTATCCTTGACTTAAGAGAGGAAAACCTCATAGCTTGGTTGTTGTTTTTTTATTTGATTTATATGCCGCCCTTCTCCGGAGACTCAGGGCGGCTTACAACGCGTTAAGCAATAGCCTTCATCCTTTTGTATATTTATACAAAGTCAGCTTATTGCCCCCACAAACTGGGTCCTCAATTTACCTACCTTAGAAAGGATGGAAGGCTGAGTCAACCTTGAGCCTTGGCGAGATTCGAACCTGCAGTAATTGCAGGCAGCTGGTCTTAATAACAGGGTGCACTAAACCACTGTACTATCAAGGCTCCTTCATTGGGTTTGCACGTGGCCTGAAACTGGACTAGCCACACCTTCAGTTCACACGTCCTTCAAAACCCGAGTAGTCCTCTCTATCTGGTTACGTAGCCCGCAGTAGCGGGGTTGACTTCCCTTTACGGGATGAATTGAGCTGGAAAGCAGATGCCACATCCATTTGGACCGTCCGGCTGGACGCCTGTCAAAACATCCGTCATTCAAGCTTCCTAAAGCAGGCTTTCTATAGGTCCCATATGTTTGACTGCACGTGGCCAGGCCACTCGGCTAAAATTTGGCAGAAGACAAGGAAGGAAGGGGGAAGAAAAAAAAAAACAAAAAAAATGGCAGATGTTGTAATACACAGAGGCTGTTTTTTTTTTTTTTTTTTTTTTTTTGTTAATTCCCTGAGAAATAGAAGAAACAGCTATTTTTCTTTCAAATTTCTGGTAAATGTAGCCAGAACATTTGATATATCACTGTTTAATCTGTGTTTTTTTTGTTTTTTTGTTTAAATAGGCAACATATGTACTGTGTCCCCAAAACTAATTAGACTTCTGATGATGACGACGTTGCTAACTTTTGCAGCTGGCTATCTTAAAACTCTGCTTTGAGTAAAAAGTTCTTTATCTTTTAGGCAGGATTATTCCCGAGATTGGAATTTTTGAAGCGGTGATATCTTACTTACTTACTTACTTACTTACTTACTTACTTACTTACTTACTTACTTATTTATTTATTGGTTCGATTTATATGCCGCCCTTTTCCGGAGACTCAAACCATGTGATCAAGGGGTCAGCGCGAATTAAGCAATGCAGGGCTTCTTGTAAGGGGACATATTTTGGGGAAGTAAAGTTTTATCACAGATACAGATGAGCAGAGTTGGAAGGGGCCTTGCAGGTCATCTAGTCGAGCCCTCCCCACCGCCCAAGCAGACGCTACCCCATTTCTGACAGATGGCAGTCCGGTCTCTTCTTGAAAGCTTCCAGCGATGAAGCTCCCACATCACTTGGGAATCCAAGGAAGTGTTCTCAGATTGTGAAGTGAAGGGGTCCTTGGTGCTCCCTGAGCTTGGCTGTTTTCTTGTAGACGTTTCACGACCCAACTAAGTACACCATCAGTGCTAGAAAGGAGTGTGGTTTGCACGGAGGAGGAGAAAGGAGGGAGGGAGAGGAGGAGAAGGGGAAGGAGAAGATTGTGGGGTCCTTGGTGCTGTCTGAACTTGGCTGTTTTCTTGTAGACGTTTCATGACCCAACTAGGTAACACCATCAGGGCTAGAAAGGAGTGTGGTTTGCAAGGAGGAGGAGAAGGGGAAGGAGAAGATTGTGGGGTCCTTGGTGCTCCCTGAGCTTGGCTGTTTTCTTGTAGACGTTTCATGACCCAACTAGGTAACACCATCAGGGCTAGAAAGGAGTGTGGTTTGCAAGGAAGAGGAGATGGGGAAGGAGAAGATTGTGGGGTCCTTGGTGCTCCCTGAGCTTGGCTGTTTTCTTGTAGACGTTTCATGACCCAACTAACTAACACCATCAGTGCTAGAAAGGAGTGAGGTTTGCAAGGAGGAGGAGGAGGAGGAAGAGGAGAAGGGAGGGAGGGAGAGGAGGAGAAGGGGAAGGAGAAGATTGTGAGATCCTTGGTGCTCCCTGAGCTTGGCTGTTTTCTTGTAGACATTTCATGACCCAACTAGGTAACACCATCAGGGCTAAAAAGGAGTGTGGTTTGCAAGGAGCAGGAGAAGGAAGGGAGGGAGAAGAGGAGGAGGACTGTGGGGTCCTTAGTTCTTCTCTTGCAGGCATTTCATTTCACCCTAGTCGGGAGTGAGGTTTGCTCTCAATTTATATTCTAGTGACTTGCCCTGTCAGTGTTGGTGGGAATATCTTGGAGGTTCTTTGATTGGGCTTTTTAGTATTAGTAAAAATACCCAATTCAGTTCCATGATTGGGGTATTGTTTACCTCTTGATTGTTGGTCTAATGTTAGTTTCGATGGCCAGGTCGCGATATTTCGTGATTTTTTTCCCCAGTTCTTTTTCTTCGACTCTGGTGTCTCCTGATACAGCAATCTTCTTCTTCTTCTTCTTCTTCTTCTTCTTCTTCTTCTTCTTCTTCTTCTTCTTCTTCTTCTTCTTCTTCTTCTTCCTCTTCCTCTTCCTCTTCCTCTTCCCCTTCCCCTTCCCCTTCCCCTTCTCCTTCTCCTTCTCCTCCTCCTCCTCCTCCTCCTCCTCCTCCTCCTCCTCCTCCTCCTCCTCTGCCATTATCTTGGGACAATTTAGCTGCTTCTTAGAGAAGGCGTGTTCAGTAAAGCATTTTCCTGCCACTGAAGCGGAGGGAAGAATTATGACCCTGATAGCATCATAATAAAAACTACAAATCTAATTTCTGCTGACCGTCGGAAGGTTCTCCTTATCTCGGTTTCAGAAATAAATAAAAGAAAAACCGTTTGGAAAAAGATGGTTTGCCACTCTACTCCAGATGCGTCCTGCAGTAACGGAAAAGCCATTAGGAGCTTAATAGAGTGAAAATAGATATATATATATAGCTTAAATGGGTTTTACGTGTACGATTTCTGCTGGTCTCTCAGCTTTCAAAAGCTCGGTGAATTTATTCCACATTACCCTTGTCTTGTATAGTGAAGTGTTTATATCACAAATATTACCGAGCCGAGGGTTGACAGTACAAAAAGACCCACCGTAGGTGAAATAAAAAATAATCTTATTTAAGTGGCTAATTCCCACGTGGCAGGGAATTGCATAGCTCAGGGAGTGATAATAAGCAATAAATCTTTTTTCTCCTGAGATGCTTTCCTTGCAGTAAAGGAGAGGGAGGTCGGCGAAATATCCGTGGCTTTTCTAAGGGGCGTGCAAGGCATTGTGTGTGCAAAGCGTGTTAGCACCAGCATCATTCCTCAAAGCCCGCTTATTTCCAAGCAAAGGTTGCTTTTCAGATTCTAAATTATATGTCGGGAGGCCGCAGAAGTAGCTGATTCTTGGCTACGTCGAACCAAAGGCGGCCCAGAAGGCATTTTATTCCTGCCTTGATATGATTTATAAAGCCGACCGTCTCCCAGCGGTGGCTTCTCCTTGGCCCATGCAAAACACGGCGGAGGTGAGTTTGGGCTGCGGTTCTCCACCTCTGGCTTTCAGAATGGCTCCCTACCATTCGCACAAACGCCTCCTCCTCCTCCTCCCTTAACATTTAGACCGGGAATAGAAATGTTAAGTTCTTGGAAGTAAATGGAAAAGCCCATGGTTGATGCTGCTTTTTAAGGTCGATCAATTTAGGCTGGGTCCAATCCAGAGAGGGTTTCCTGGGGGGGGGGTCCTTGGTGCCCTCTGAAATTGGTTGTTTTCTCGGTTGGACGTTTCATGATCCAACTAAGTAACATCATCAGAGCCTAGTGATCAGTTTGATGTTACCTAGTTTGGGTAATCTTAACATCTGCAAGAAAAGAACCAACCTCAGAGAGCATCAAGGACCCCTCAGTCGTCGTCGTCCTCCTCCTCCTCCTCCCCCTCCTCCTCCTCCTCCTCCAACCTCATTCCCTTGTAGCACTGATGATGTTATCTAGTTGGGTAATAAAATGTCTGCAAGAAAACCACCAAGCTCAGAGAGCACCAAGGACCCCACGGTCCTCCTCTTCCTCCTCCTCCTCCTCCTCCTCCTCCTCCTCCTCCTCCTCCTCCTCCTCCTCCTCCTCCTCCTCCAACCTCATTCCCTTGCAGCACTGATGATGTTACCTAGTTGGGTAATGAAATGTCTGCAAGGAAACCATCAAGCTCAGAGAGCACCAAGGACCCCACCGTCCTCCTCTTCCCCTTCCTTCTCTTCCCCTTCCTCCTCCTCCTCCTCCTCCTCCTCCAACCTCATTCCCTTGTAGCACTGATTATGTTATCTAGTTGGGCAATGAAATGTCTGCAAGGAAACCATCAAGCTCAGAGAGCACCAAGGACCCCACCGTCCTCCTCTTCCCCTTCCTTCTCTTCCCCCTCCCCCCTCCCCCCTCCTCCTCCTCCTCCTCCTCCTCCTCCTCCTCCTCCTCCAACCTCATTCCCTTGTAGCACTGATGATGTTATCTAGTTGGGTAATAAAATGTCTGCAAGAAAACCACCAAGCTCAGAGAGCACCAAGGACCCCACGGTCCTCCTCTTCCCCTTCCTTCTCCTCCCCTTCCTCCTCCCCTTCCTCCTCCTCCTCCTCCTCCTCCTCCAACCTCATTCCCTTGTAGCACTGATGATGTTATCTAGTTGGGTCATGAAACGTCTACAAGAAAACCATCAAGCTCAGAGAGCACCAAGGATCCCACCGTCCTCCTCTTCCCCTTCGTTCTCCTCCCCTTCCTCCTCCTCCTCCTCCTCCTCCTCCTCCTCCTCCTCCTCCTCCTCCTCCTCCTCCTCCTCCTCCTCCTCCTCCAACCTCATTCCCTTGTAGCACTGATGATGTTATCTAGTTGGGTAATGAAATATCTGCAAGAAAACCACCAAGCTCAGAGAGCACCAAGGACCCCACAGTTCAGCCCTGAGCTACAAATACTTTCTTTTAAGTGTTTCTTTTCTTCTAAAAATTGGCCAAAGGTTATAGGAAGCAGCCGAATGTTTTGTATTCATGCCCCATTTGGTTCTGATTCTGCAAATATGCTGCTCTTCCTGTAATTAGCTTTACAACTGAACTCTTCATTGTCTAATAGGGAACTGAGCCAAAACAGAACTCATGTCTTATATTGCAGACATAACTAAACGTAAGGGCCTTTAGCATCTCCATTTAAATTCCACAGGATAATGCTGAGGCATTTTTTATTTCTCTTTGTCTTTTCTGTTTTCTCTTGACACTGTGTTTTTGTGATGAAAATGAGCAATTTTTTAAAATTATTAACACCATGCCGTTATCTTTTCTAGGAACTTGCAAGTTGTGGATGGAATAAAAAAGAAAAACACATCCTCGCCCCTAATGTTGTTGCTTTTACAAGGAGATTTAATCAGGTAACAGGAATCTATATATATAAAAGCGAAAAGCACTCACACCGTAATCACAAAATCTCCAGAACTTTTGTAAAGCCTACAAACTTGAAATTTTCCACGTATGTTCTTCTTGGCTTCTAGGTGCTTGCTAAGAAAGGATTTTTTGAAATGGCTATCAGAGCATTAGTATTTCCATTATTATTATTATTATTATTATTATTATTATTATTATTATTATTATTATTAACACACTCTGATACTAAGGAGTTCTACTCCCCCTCCCTACCTCTAAAGAAATCTGTTCCAAATGCAAAACACAAGCAGAGGAGAGGAGTTTCACTTTCAGTTTTACTTTTACAGCAGCAAGCAACTTTACTACAGAATGGTTGAGCTAAGCCATGCCCAGCCTCCTTCCTGTCTCCTTCTTGCTCACACAACAAATACTGCTTGAGTTTCCAAACACACCTCAACTCTCTCACACACTGACAGGATGCTAGCCAGATAAATACCAATGGATGCTGCGGGCTGGGATATTCTGCTCCCCTTCCCCCTCTGTTCCAACTGCCAGTTGCATTATATTAACACATTCTGATGCTACGGAGTTACACATTCTACATTAAGTTTCAGGCTGTAAGTATCAATTGATCAAGCCCGAGCACATAGTTTCTAGTTTAGGTGTCCAGCTAGTTTAGGATAAACAACAGTCTGTGAAAAATCGGGAAAAATTGAATTGTGAGCAGAGTGCTTGGTATTTCCAAGCGGATATAACAACTTTATTTGATGAATTCGAACGTAAATTGTCATTGCGTTTCCTTTTGTCCTGCAAATTTGAAGGACAGAAAGAGATACCGGCAGTTCATTTAGTGACCATACGATGTTCCAACGGCACAGGAAAAAGTGACTTATGACTGTTTTTCACACTTACGATCGTTGCAGCATCCCCAGGGTCACGTGACCAAAGTTCAGGCGCTGGCTCATACTTATGACGGTTGCAGTGTCCTCGGGTCACGTGATCCCCTTTTGCGACCTCCTAAAAAGCCAAGTCAATGGGGAAGCTGGATTTGCTTAACAACCGTGTGACAAGTTAACAACGGCAGCGATTCACTTAACGACTGCGGCAAGAAAGGTCATAAAAACGGGACAAAATTTACTTAACAAATGTCTCACTTAGCAGCAGAAATGTTGGGCTCAGTTGTGGTCGTAAGTCGAGGACTGCCTGTAGTTGTTTTATAATTGGACTCTCAAACCTGGAAGATGGAGATTGATCTAAAGCAGGGGTCTGCAACCTTAAACACTCAAAAGAGCTATTTGGACCCATTTCCCACAGAAAAGAAAACACCGGGAGCCACAAAACCCTTCCCGTGCCTGATTATTTCTTAAGCGGCCACAAAACTAGCATATGTAGTTGAATGAAACGTTCTGTTTTCTTCCGAAACTTTTCTTGGATTTATCCATGATTGGCCTACCGGAGGTTGAAAAGCTCAATAAATCATGTGCTGCGGGTATCACATATTGGCGGTTGTGACGCATATTTTGAGCCGCAGCAGAGGGCTGAAAGAGACACATGCGGCTCCCGAGCTGCAGATTGCTGACCCCTGATCTAAAGATACAGACTTTCAGTAAAAGAACTCTGAGGTCAGGGGAAAAAAAAAAAAACATTTTGTTTCGAAAATTGGAAATAAGGTTGCCTTTTAGACAAAACTTTTTGTCTGTGCAAGTTTCGGTTTTTGTTTTTAAAAAACAAGGAGTAACAATTTGGCAATTACTGACATTCTTGTGGTAAACAAGTTGTCGAAACAGTTTTCTCCCTTGCTTCATGCAATCCTCTCCGTTTGAAATTTACAGACGTAGATAAGTTCTTTTAAAAAAAAAACAAGTTTATAAGTTTCCTGGCTGTGCTGGAGAATTTCTGCAGGAGAGGAATGCAGAGAAGATTACTTAGGAAATCTTGTAGATTTGTGATAAAATTATTCAGCTCACTGAATAAAATCCCAGCAAAAAGAGAGAGAGAGAGAGAGAGAGAGAGAGAGAGAGAGAGAGAGAGAGAGAGAGAGAGAGAGAAAGTAACAGCTTGAAGTGAAGCTGAATCCAGCTGGGGAAAGGAAGCCAATAATAAACAGCTATTTTTAATGAGCCAGAGGAGATATAAATACAGACTCCGTTTGTAACGGATTTACATTCTATATTATGCACTTAACAGTGGTGGGTTTACATTGGGAGTTGCAGTGGATGTAAACAATTATGATTTTAGAGGGGTTTGGTATTTTCCCAGGCTGTAAAGCAGTGGTCAAATCCTCCGGTTGGCTGTGCATGCCGGACACACAAATTCATGCGTGCATATACAGTTCATGCCGGACACACACATGTGGGCGTGCACAGTACATGCCGGACCCACGAATGCATGTATGCACGCACAGTCAACACCAAACACGGGTTTTTGGATTTCCTGCTTTTTTTAAAAAAAACAACTTTTTAAAGCATTTTAAAAAAACGCTTAAAAAGTTTTTTTTAAAAAAAGTTCCGAAGATCAGCTGAGCAAAGCGCGATCGTCAGAACTTTTAAAAAAATAAATAAAAAAAAATTAAAGCATTTTTTACTACCGGTTCGGGCGAACATTTCACCCAGGGGGGTGAAAATCCAGCAGGTTCTGACAGGTTCGGGCGAACCGGTAGCGGAAATTTTGAGCAGTTCGGAGAACCGGCAAATACCGCCTCTGGCTGGCCCCAGAGTGGGGAGGGAATGGGGATTTTGCAGTATCCTTCCCCTGGAGTAGGGTGGGAATGGAGATTTTGCAGTATCCTTCCCCTGGAGTGGGGTGGGAATGGAGATTTTGCAATATCCTTCCCCCAGGAGTGGGGAAGGAATGGGGATTTTGCAGTATCCTTCCCCTGGAGTGGGGTAGGAATGGGGATTTTGCAGTACCCTTCCCCTGCCACGCCCATCACACCACGCCCACAGAACCGGTAGTAAAAAAAATTTGGATTTCACCCCCGATTTCACCCCTGCTGCAAAGCACTCGTACCTCGTATCAAAGGAGGCATGCTCTTATTCAAAGCAGCTGCCTCATCTACCCAGCCTTCTGTTTAATCCATAATTTGCGCTTCGAATTGATGCAGCCATGCTAGACAACAGAAGAGCTCTCTTCATCCCTCACTGACGATACGCCGCTAGTCCTTAACGCCAGTTTGTTTAGTGACCGTTCGAAGTTTTAACAGCGGCACCGAAAAAGGGACTCGATGACGGTTTTTCACACCAGCGGATGTTGCAGCCTCTCCGCAGACACGTGGTCAAAATTCAAACGCTCGGCAACTGGCATGTACTTACGACGGTTGCAGGGTCCCTAGGTCAGGTGATTCCCTTTTGCGACCGTCTGACGAGCAAAGTCGATGGGGAAGGCAGAGTCCCTTAAACCGCCGTAGCAAAGAAAGGTCGTAAAATGGAGGCAAGGCTCAATTTAACAACTGTTTCACTTAGTAGCAGAACGGTTGGGCTTAATTGTGGGTGTTAAGTCGAGGGTCTACCTGTAGATCATTCTGGCGCCCTTAAATTTTGGGCCGTGGCTACGATCGTCCTCTCTGAACAGACCAATTTATGCTGCCTGCTTTGCCTTGTCTTGATCCCTCAGCCGAAACACGTTTTAACTCTGTGAAATTATTCTTTCTAGGTCTGTTTCTGGGTGGTACGAGAAATTTTAACAGCCCAGACCCTAAAAATAAGGGCCGAGATCCTCAGCCACTTTGTGAAAATAGCAAAGGTGAGTTTGGGATGTTCACATTTCATTCTTTCTTGAAATATCGTTTCTTTTTGATATCAACCCTGCCTCTTTTCATACCGCTAGGAACAAGTTTCTTTCTTCCTTCCTTCCTTCCTTCCTTTTTCTCTCTCTTTCTCTCTCTTTCTCTTTCTTTCTCCCACCTCCCCTTCCTTTCTCTCTCTCTCTCTCTCTCTTTCTTTCTCTTTCTCTCTCTCTTTCTCTCGCTTTCTTTCTCTCTCTCTCCCCCCTCTCCTTTCTTTCTTTCTTTCTCTTTCTTTTTCTCTCTTTCTCTCTCTCCCCCTCTCCTTCCTTCCTTCCTTCCTTTCTCTCCCTCTTTCTTTCTCTTTCTCTTTCTTTCTTTGTCTCTGTCTCTTTCTCTTTTTCTCTCTTTCTCTTTCTTTCTCTCTCTCTTTCTTTCTCACTCTCTCTTTTTCTTTCTCTTTCTCTCCCTCTCCCTCTTTCTCTTTCTCTCTCTCTCTCTCTCTCTCTCTCTCTCTCTCTCTCTCTCTCTCTCTCTTTCTTTCCTTCTCGTAGGGATAATTTGGTCAGCAGAATTGTGAGTGGCTCCAGACTTTATCCAAACTTCCGAATGGCCCATCCAAGCTGATTCCTTGCTCAGGGTATATAAATTACTTCATTCGTTTGGCAAGCCAGCCAAAAAGACTTAAAAGCTTCCAGCTCAGCCCCTGAGAATTTATTTTCTCTCTTTCTCGTCTCCCACCTCAAAGCAACCCGACGGGAACTTCCTGCGAGGTGGGCTGATGAGTAGACAAGACAGCAGGCTCCCCCCCAGCCCCCAAATCACCATTAAAATCCGTGACAAGCCCGGGCTTAACATCACAGCTGCCCCCACGAATCTGGCCGCCCTTCGGTTTTTTTAACGAAAGACTGGAGATGCTAAAATACCTGGAGCCGGGAGTGCTGAAACTTTCTAATACGCTTAAACTCTCTCTCGAAAAACGTTGGAAATGAACCGTGTAACTGTATCCCCTGCCTCCTGACATCTGGTCTTTACATTTTGTTTAAGTTTTTTGCATCAAAGTAAGGCCCAGTCTTTTGACTGTTCTATAATTTACAGTACGAACAGCGAACGTCTGGAAAAAGCGATTATTTTCTTGAACGGGCTGGAGCATTCCAAACCCATATGGGAAACTGATGGCATTTTTGATCTCTCTCTCTCTTTTTTTTTTTTAATTCCCCATAGAAACTTCTAGAACTGAACAACCTTCATTCTCTCATGTCTGTGGTGTCAGCTCTCCAAAGTGCACCTATTTTCAGGTTGACCAAAACCTGGGCCGTAAGTTACTCCGAATTTTTTTATTATTATTATTATTATTTTATTTTGCATCCTGTCTCCCCAGTTCTTAAAATCTGTCTTCCCCATCTGGGATAGTATCGAAAAAGTCTGCTTTATTTTTCGCTGCCTTTGGAAAACGGTCTGGCTTTTGCAGGTACTCCTCGACTTACGACCACAATGGAGCCCAGTTGCTAAGCGTGACAAGTTGTGAAGTGAGTTTTGCCCACTTTCACGACCACTGTTAAGGGAATCACGGCAGTTGTTAAGTTAGCCAAACGTTTGTTAAGCGAATCTGGCTTCGCCATTGACTTCGTGTGTCAGAAGGTCGCAAAAGCTGATCCCCCATAACCGTCATAAGCACAAACAGTTGCCAAGATTCTAAATTTTGATCTTGTGACACCCTCCCTCCCCGGGGTCGTAAGTGTGTAAAACAGATTCCTAAATCCTCTTTTTTTCAGTGCCGTTGGAACTTTGAACAGCCACTAAACTGAGCTGTCGTAAATCAAGGACAACCTGTATAGGGGAAATGTATGTAAAACGGTCGCTAAACGAACTTTCGTAAGTCGAGGACTTACCTGAACTCTTGTTTTTCCAAAAGAGGCACATTCTCTTCGGTTTTGAGAGTTACGACAGAAGCTACGTTGGGAGAGCTTTCTCCAGCGGTGTTTACAAATCCATAAAAATTACATTTTAACATTTATAATCGGCTGGTGGAAACAGCAGCAGTGATTTAAGGCAGGATTCCTAAAATTACTTAGAAGCCAACTGCGCTGAGGAGGTCTTAAGTATTTCATAAATAAATGAAAATAAACAGAACTGAACTCCCTGTTTAATTGCTGTGGCTGAAGGCGTGTATATTCCGCTTTCAAATCACATTTTCCACTAAACATTATTCACTGTTTTGGGTTTGCAAAAAAAATCCTTCCTGCAGTTTTAATTAAATCTCTGCCATGTGACGTAAGTTGCTTTTCTGCTCCTTGTATGGGGAGGGAAGCTACAGTTAGGAAAATACATTTTGTAAGTGCTTTCTGTTTAAAACACCCACTGAGTTGTCACAGCTGTCCGTTTAATTTCCAACTCCCAAATGTCACAGCAGTCCATTCTGTGACACAGAGGTTGTCGTTATTGGTGGTGTTGAGACTGTAGAAAGAGTGCAGAGAAGAGCAACAAAGGTGATTAGGGGACTGGAGGCTCAAACATATGATGAACGGTTGCAGGAATTGGGCATGGCTAGTCTAGTGAAGAGAAGGACCAGGGGAGACACGATAGCAGTCTTCCAATATTTGAGGGGCTGCCATAGAGAGAAGGGGGTCAAGCTGTTTTCCAAAGCAAAAGAAAAAGAAAGAAAGAAAGAAAGAAAGAAAGAAAGAAAGAAAGAAAGAAAGAAAGATATCTGAGTGAACCATAGTTGGACAGAAGACATGGCTAGTCTAGTGAAGAGAAGGACCAGGGGAGACACGATAGCAGTCCTCCAATATTTGAGGGGCTGCCACAGAGAGGAGGAAGGGGGTCAAGCTATTTTCCAAAGGCCAGACAAGGAATAATGGATGGAAACTGATCAAGGAGAGATTCAACCTGGAAATAAGGAGACAGTGAGAACAATCAACCCATGGAACAGAAGTTGCCTTCAGAAGTTGTGGGAGCTTCATCCCTGGAAGCTTTCAAGAAGGGACTGGACTGCCGTCTGTCAGAAATGGTGTAGGGTCTCCTCCTTGGGTGGGTGGGTGGGGGTGGACTAGATGACCTCCAAGGTCCCTTCCAAATCCGTAAAGGATATTGAGACTCTAGAAAGAGTGCAGAGAAGAGCAACCAAGAGGATTAAGGGACCAGAGTCTAAAACATACAATGAACGGTTGCAGGAACTGGGCCTGGCTAGTCTAGTGAAGAGAAGGACTAGGGGAGGCATGATAGCAGTCTTCCAATATTTGGGGGGGTGGGGCTGCCACAGAGAGGAGGGGGTCAACCTCCAGACTAGATGACCTACAAGGTCCCTTCCAACTCTGTTAATCTGTAAAGGTCCAGAAATTAAAATGAAACCTGCCCCCAAATTTCCAAAGAAATAAAATTAGTTATTATCATGATACCCGAGTCTTCGGAGAGGGGGTGGCATATAAATTGAATTAATTACATTAAATTAAATTAATGATTAAAACAATCAGAAGTGAGGGGAAAAAAATAAAACCATTTCCTTACAGGCAGTCCTCAACTTACGGCCACGGTTGAGCCCAACATTTCTGTCGTTAAGTGAGTTTTGCCCCCGTTTTACGACCTTTCTTGCCACACTTGTTTCGGCGAATCACTGCAGTTGTTAAGTTAATAATACAGCTGGCTTTGCTTGTCCGAAGGTCGCAAAAGGGGGTCTCTTGACCACGGGACAGCTGCACCCGTCATAAATGCGAGTCAGTTGCCAAGCGGGTGAGAATTTGGATCACGTGACCATGGGGATGCTACAACGGTCGTTAAGTGTGAAAAACGGTCATAGGTCGTTTTTTCCCGAGCCGTCATAACTTCAAACCGTCACTAAACGAGCTGTTATATGTTGAGGACTAGTTGAAGACGATGTCTTTTATCAGATAAAAGTTTGACATCACTTTACTTGTGGGAATAAGCTTGCTCTTAGCATCCCACTTTATGTCCGTTGTTCTAGGGAGCCACTACCGAAAGAGGCTGGGGAGTTAACTGTACACGCCCACAGTATTCGTTTTGTCTTTGAATCAGTAACACACCCTTTGTACCGTGGGAGAACTGTGGTTGCGTTGACAAGTATGACTTCAAGGCTCCGTCGTCAATCATGTAACGCCTTGGATCCTGGCTAATGATGGCTTGCGAGTTTATTTAATAAATGGGACAGGAACATTAAAATCCATTGCACAAATAATTACGAGCCATAATGGAATGTTTCCACCCATTTCTTCTTGTCCTGCCTTCAGGTGCTTTGGAGAATAGCTTGACTGCCTCTTCTTTGGGGCAGCCCCTGAGATATCGGAAGACTGCTATCATGTCTCCCCTAGTCCTTCTCTTTATCAAACTAGACATACCCAGTTCCTGCAACCGTTCTTCATGTTTCAGCCTCCAGTCCCTTAATCATCTTTGTTGCTCTTCTCTGCACTCTTTCTAAGCTCTCTGCATTTTTTTTTGTATTGTGGTGACCAGAATTGGACATCATCAATCAATATGTCAGACTTGAGTCCAATATTTTGGTCACTGCAGAATAACAAAGTTGGGAGGGAATTTTACCTCTTTCTTTCTTTCTTTCTTTCTTTCTTTCTTTCTTTCTTTCTTTCTTTCTTTCTTTCTTTCTTTCTTTCTTCCTTCCTTCCTTCCTTCCTTCCTTTCTTTCTTTCTTTCTTTCTTTCTCTCTCTCCCCCTTCCTTCATTCCTTTCTCTCGCTCTCTCCTCCTTCCTTCCTTCCTTTCTCCTTCCTTCCTTTCTCTCTCTCCTTCCTTTCTTCCTCCCTCCCTCCCTCCCTTCCTTTCTCTCTCTCTCCTCCCTTCCTTCCTCCTCCCTCCCTCTCTTCCTTTCTCTCTCTCCTTCCTTTCTCCTTCCTTTCTCTCCCTCCTTCCTTCCTTCTTCCTTCCTCCCTCCCTCCCTTTCTCTCTCTCTCTCCTTCTTCCTTCCTTTCTCCTTCCTCCCTCCCTCCCTCCCTCCCTTCCCTTCTCTCCTTTCTTCCTCCCTCCCTCCCTCCCTTTCTCTCTCTCTCGTCCTTCCTTTCTTCCTTTCTTTCTCCTCCCTTGCTCCCTTTCTTCCTCCGTCCCTCACTCCCTTTCTCTCTCTCTCTCTCTCCTCCTTCCTTCCTTCCTCCTCCCTCCCTCCCTTCCTCTCTCTCTCTCTCTCTCCTTCCTTTCTTTCTCCTTTCCTTTCTCTCTCTCTCTCTCTCCTTCTTCCTTTCTTTCTCCTTCCTTCCTTCCTTCCTTTCTTAAGTCAAGCTTGCTAGAAAAAAGGTGAGAACCTTGAAAAGAGAAGCTTGTAAGTTGATAATGCAACTGTAAGATGGAAGCCAGGCTATCAGTTACTCTTGGTTGAGTCCTTCCTACATTAGGAGCAGCTAAAACAAACGAGCGAATCCCTAAATGTTGATTTAGGAACATTCCAAGTAGTCCTCGACTTAGAACAGTTTGTTTAGTGACCGTTCGAAGTTACAACAGCGTTGAAAAAAAAAATAACACGACCGTTTTTCACACTTACGACCATTGGCGATAGATTAGACAGAGATGCAGAAGGCAGAGATAGAGATAGAAGACAAATTAAGAGCTAAGATTAAAGAGAGGCAGACAGATAGATATAAAAGAAAGAGAGAGAGAAGATAGATTAGAGAGATTTGAATAGAGAGAGGAAAGAGAAAATAGATCAGATAGATTTCGAGGATACATTAGAGATAAGATGATGAACAAAACTCCGCATTGGCGACAGGAATGGTATCCGGCCATTCAAACACTCTGCTAGCTCCATTCAGTTGCCCAGACTCCACCCCGCAAGGAATTATGCGGTCGTTAAAAGAAGATGATGATGATTAGAGATAAATTGACAGAGATAGACAGACAGACAGACAGAAATCTGTGTGTGTCTCTGTGTACACAGTATGTACCTTCACAACATCTTCCTCAAATCATCCTTCCGATATATTTAACTCACCAAACCCGCATCCATAATACACTCTTTAAACTCACAGGATACTAAACCGTGTTTGATTTGCTGCTAGGCCAGGAAGGGCCTAGTAAAGAGGGATTTGGGAGCAATTCGGAGCCTGTTGATCTTTTATGCACATTTTATATTTTCTCGGGACAGGAAACGATAGATTAGAACAAAACCCTCTTTATTGAAACTGTGGTGTCGGGTTTAATTTTTTTTTTTTCCAGTTCTAAGAAATATTGTCCAAAACAGTAAATAAAGATTATGTTTATGGAATTCTGCCGTGGGAGTATTGAAGTTTAAGAGGCTTTGGAGCGGAACCGTCCAATTTTTACTGCGATGGGTTTTACTTCTGCGTCTGTAAACTTCACGTTTCTGCAAATCGCATCATATTAATTGCATTTAAAAAAAAGAAAAGAATGCATTGATACCATCGTAAGGAAATTGGCCCTTCACTTATAGCGACGACGTTACGAAGTTACATAAGCCACTGAAAAAAGTGACTTACGACCTTTTGTCACACTTAACAACCTATGCAGCGTCCCCACGATCATGCGATCAAAACTTCAGATGCTTGGCAACTGACTTGTACTTATGACAGTTGCAGCATCCTAGGAGGAGGGGTCACATGATCCACCTTTGCGACCTTCTAATGAGCAAAGTCGATGGGGCAGCCAGATTCACCCGACAACCTGGTTACTAACTTAACAACTGCGGTGATTCTCACGTAACATCAATTTTGGGCTCAATTGGGGTCGTAAGTCGAGGACTACCTATACCCGTGGTGGTGAACCTCTGGCACGCGTGCCACAGGTGGCACGTGGAGCCATATCTGGGCCCTTCAGCGCGTATGCATGCACTGGCCAACTGATTTTCGGGCCTTCCGGACTCACCTGAAGTCGGGAAACGGGCTGTTTCCAGCCTCCGGAGGGCCTCCAGTAGGGAGGGAAGGCAGTTTTCGCCCTCCCCAGGCTACAAGAAAGTCTCTGGAGCCTGGGGAGGGCGAAAAACGGGCCTACCGAGCCCACCATGCCATCACATACTAAAAGCGGGGGTCGCGCAGGGCGGGGGGTGTCGTGTGCACATGCACAGGGGGTGGGGTGCATTGAATCATAGGTGTGGACACCGTGCTCTCTCTGCTTTTGGCACATGACGGCAAAAAGCTTAGCCATCGCTGACCTATAGCAAAAAACGTATTCCTTTTGGTTTTTTTTTTAATATAAAAGTTTTTTAATTTTTATTTCTCATAAACATACATACATGTACAATCTCTTAACCATTATTAATCATACATGTTATCTTTAGACTTTCATATGAGTTCATTCTGCATCCTAAAAATTGAAAATCTATTCGGAGTTGCCCTTCTACCATTCCATATCTCCCTTATTTCACAATGACCCTTCCTCTCCTTCTCCTCTCTTTCCCTTCCCTTCCACCTTCCCTCCTTTTCAACTTTCTTCTTTCCTCCTCCTTCCCCTTCTTTTCCCCCCACTTCTCCCCTCTCTTTCTAACCTTCTCTCCTACTCTTATTTCCCCTCCCTTTCTTCCTCTCCTTTTCCCTTCCTTCTCTCTCTCTCTCCTTTGCTCCCTTCTCCTCTCTTTCCCTTCCCTTCCACCTTCCCTCCTTTTCAACTTTCTTCTTTCCTCCTCTCCTTCCCCTTCTTTTCACCCACTCCTCCCCTCTCTTTCTAACCCTCTCTCCTACTCTTATTTCCCCTCCCTTTCTTCCTCTCCTTTTTCCTTCCTTCTCTCTCTCTCTCCTTTGCTCCCTTCTCCTCTCTTCTTTCTATCTATCTCTCTACAAACACTTTTTCCTTTTGGATTTCCTTTTTGTTTTTGTTTTTTAAAAAAGGACAATCCTCCTAACATTGTTCAAAATGCACTCGGTGATTGGTTTCCTAAATATTTTTTCCAAATCTATACAAATTAATGCAACGTAAGAAATAGTTTCTGTTTTTAGCTGCGGCGAGTCGCCGTTGCGAAACATTTTCCTATCAGAAATAAAATGGATGCGGCATCCAGAAACCGAGTTAAATTTCCTATTATTAGACGTTGTTGCAAAACATTAGAAAAGGCAAATGCCTCTTTTACAGCCTCTATAAATCATAAAACTATGGGAAAAAAAGTTACGAAAAGCTCTGAAAAACTAAACACCAAAATGATGGTTATAACCGGTCATCATTTCTCAGTTGCATTAACAATATTTTTCCCTCGTACGTTGCACGAATGTTATTTTGGAGAGAAATATTGTAAAAAAAAAAAAAGATGATTTAACAGGGTCGTGTTTCAAGATGTGTTTACGTGTCTTTTCTTTCTCGGTTCTTTTTAAATTTCTTTTTAAAAGTCCTAGTTGCCCTTTTGAGAATGGGCTTAATCCCAGTTCAGATATGTACGCTGATGTCCCTCACATGCCTGCTTCAAGGGTGGACTGCTGGGGGATTGCAGGGGTTCGGCAGAACCTCTAGCTAAGATTCTGTGCAGTTCGGAGAACCCCCAAATCCCACTCCTGGCTGGCCCTGCCCACCTCACCTCACCCCTCCCCTCCCAAGAATCCCCATGTGGCCTCGGGGAGGGCGAAAACAGGCCTACCGGAAGCTCGGGAAGGCTGGAAATGGTCCCATTTTGGGCCTCCAGAGGGCTTCTGGAGCCTGGGGAGGCCATTTTTGCCCTTCCGGAGGCTTGAGGAAAACCTCTAGAGCCTGGGGAGGGCAAAAAGCGCCTGCAGAGTGCTCCTGGGGTCCGGGGAGAGCCAAAACCGCCATAGTGCAGGAGGCCGACTAGACCACACCCACCATGGCCACGCCCACCCAGCAACCGGGCAGAGAACCCCTTGCTAAAAGTTTTGAAGATCGCCCCTGGCCTGCTCACGTGCGCTTATTTGGTGGAGAACTGGCCTTAAAAAGCCCAGATCTCTGAACTGTTCAAGCCATGATTTTGACAACATGTCGGAGATCCAGGCAAACTTACCGTATTTTTTCGAACTATTAAGGCGCACCGGAGTATAAGACGCACCAAGATTTTGAAGAGGAAAACAAGAAAAAAGAATTAGTTTTTGGCCTCCGCGTGTCCGGTTTTGGCCCTCCCCGGTCCCCAGGAGCACTCTGCAGGCCTCCCAAACTCTCTGCACATCCCGTTTTTGCAAAAAAATGGGCCCGTTTTTGGTATAAACGGGGCACGCGGGGCGGGGTTTCGGGAGGCCAAAAATGGCCGTATTCGGTCTATAAGGCGCACCGACATTTCCACCCTCTTTTGTGTGGGGGCAAAGTGTGTCTTATACTCCGAAAAGTACGGTATATTTGATAACAGCTTTTTGGGAGGGAGGGAAGAGTTGTCTCGATTTAACTGTGGATCATCGGAAACATTCCATTCTTATGACGCAAGGGGTAGGGTGTTTGTTTGTTTTTAAGAGATATACTTTCCAAGGATAATAAGATGGAGTTCTTTCCTCCACATCTGGAACCCAGTGAGCGATTGCCTTAATTATAGAGAATAAAGAGCTAATAGCATCTTCGGCACAACGGATCGTTTAACATTTCCCGTCAGGTTTCTTGCAGCGTTTGGAAGGGGTTTAGATTTATCATGGAAGTGGATAGCTGGCCTGTGGTGGGAAGGAATGACATCTCCACGCAAGTATTGAATTAGAGTAGCACTTTCTTGGCTAGGAACCTCCTTAGCTTGGCAGAATTAGAGAATGACAGAGTTGGAAGGCACCTCGGAGGTCTTCTAGTCCATCTCAAGCTGGAGACCCTATATCAATGATGGCTAACCTTTTCCGGACGGAGTGCCCAAAGTGCCCGAATCCCCAAAATGCAATATGTATGCAACCCCCTCGCGCAGGTCCTCTCGCACATGCCCTGCTTCCCACGCACGCGCAGCAGAGACCCTACGACCAGTTGTCCGGCGGAGGTGTGCATGCATGCATGGCAGAGCTGAACTGGGGCAACAGCTCACGTGCCAACAGAGAAGGTGCTGCGTGCCACTTGTGGCACGCGTGTCATAGGTTCACCATCACAGCCCTATACAGTTCCGGAGAAATGGCCATCCAGTCTCTTCTTGGAGAGCCTTCTAGTCCAGCCTCCTGCTCAAGCAGGAAACCCTACATCACTTCAGACAAATGGCTATCCAACATCTTCTTAAAAACTTCCAGTGTTGGAGCATTTACAACTTCTGGAGGCAAGTTGTTCCACTGATTAATTGTTCTCACTGTCAGGAAATTTCTCTTTAGTTCTAGGTTGCTTCTCTCCTTGATTAGTTTCCACCCATTGCTTCTTGTCCTGCCCTCAAGTTCTTTGGAGAATAGCTTGATTCCCTCTTCTTTGCGGAGCCCCTGAGATATTGGAAGACTGCTATCATGTCTCCCCTGGTCCTTCTTTTCACTAGACTACATATATCCAGTTCCTGCAACCGTTCTTCATATGTTTTAGCTTCTAACCTGCATCATCTTTGTTGAAAGTTGGCATGTCAATCAAATCGTAGGCAGTTTCGATCAAAACTGTTGAGAATAGATCTCTTTTGCTACCACACCTCAATTCCCACCCCGATTAGGAAGAGAGGTGTGGTCTGACTTTAAAAGGACGCCCAACTTAATTTTGGGAAATGCTTAATAATAATAATAATAATAATTTTATTTCTATACCGCCCTTCTCCCGAAGGACTCAGGGCGGTGTACAGCCAATTTAAAAACACAGGACACAACAATAATTAAAAATTAAAATAATTAAATAGATTAGGCCGATTTAAAACCCCAAAAAATTAAAATACCCCAATTTAAAATTATTATGTTGATAGCCCTGCCTGGCGGAACAACAGGGTCTTCAGTGCGCAGCGAAACACCCGGAGGTCGGAGATCTTACGTATTTCCGGGGGCAGTTCGTTCCACAGGGCTGGGGCTCCCACAGAGAAGGCCCTCCCCCTGGGTGTCGCCAGCCGACATAACTTGGCTGATGGCACCCTGAGGAGGCCCTCTCTGTGGGAGCGGACTGGCCGGTGGGAGGCTATTGGTGGCAGAAGACAGTCTCGGAGGTACCCGCGTCCTATGCCATGGAGCGCTTTAAAGGTGGTAACCAACACCTTGAATCGCACCCGGAAGACCACCGGGAGCCAGTGCAGCTCGCGCAGGAGGGGTGTCACATGGGCATAACGGGTTGCGCCCATAACCACCTGCGCGGCCGCATTCTGGACCAGCTGGAGCCTCCGAGTGCTCTTCAAGGGGAGCCCCTTGAGAGTTTTCATCCCCCGTTCCCCAAAAGATGATGCCCAACTGGCCGGTTCGCTCGTCGGCATGCGCAGAAGCAATCGGGCGGAGCAATCCATCACTCTTCCTAATCCAGATTACCTTTTCTCCATCTTCTCCAGGTCTTTTAATTTATGCATTATTATTTTTTTTTTAAAAAAGCAATGAACGTTGTTTAGAACTATTCCAGAGGAACTTGCTCCCTCGTATAAACATTCCCTAACATCAGCGGGAGTTCAATCTCCATTGAAAATTCAGTAGGATTTGCTAATCTGCAAAAAAATGGACCCAATTCTAGCCATGCCTGGACCTTTTCCCATCTTCATCTCAAAACAATAAAAAAAAAATCTTCTGTCTCTGCTATCAGTGACAAGGATCTGAACTGTGTGTGTCATCTTTTGGGGAACGGGGGACGAAAACTTTCAAGCATTTCCCAAAATTAAGTTGGGCGTCCTTTTAAAGTCAAGACGGCAGCAATCCCAGATTTTTTTCCTTCTTCTCCGATTGGAAAAGAGCATCGAATCAAGGACGTTAATTGCTTTAACGAGGAGCACATGGCATTTTTCTCATGCTTTGAACATCTGTGCAACCCCTTTCAGGGCTGAAAACAAAACCATTAAAATAAGAGACTTTGACCGATTTTGATCGATCGGGTATGTAACTCAACAGGAAAGTTTCCAAGGCATCTGGTTGGATGGGTTCCCCCCCCCCTTGATTTCTCAGTCGGCGCTACGAAGGGAAAACAAAAGTAAAGGTAGTCCTCGAATTTACGAACGCAGTTGAGCCCCGAAATTTCTGTTGCTAAGCGAGGCAGCTGTGAAGTGAACTTTGCTCCATTTTCACGACGTTTTCTCGCGCCAAGGTGGTGTGCGGTTGTTAAGTTTGTGACACGGTTGTGAAATGACTCTGGCTTCCCCATCAACCCGGCTTGTCAAAAGGTCGCAAACGGGGATGATGCAACCGTCGTAAATGTGAACCAGCTGGATTTTGGTCACGTGACTATGGGGATGCCGCAACGGTCATAAGTGTGAAAAGTGGACCCTTTCCAACTCTCGCATCTGCTATTCTATTCTAAATCTCTGAGTTGCTTTGACCGACTCTTAATATATTTTCTAAGAAAGAAAATATAAAGGCAGAAATGGCAAGAGCACTGAGACTTATATATCGCTTGACAGTGCTTTCCATCCCTCTCTAAGCGGTTTTACAACAATCTGGGTCAGTGGCGAAATTCAATTTTTTTTTACTACCAGTTCTGTGGGCGTGGCTTGGTGGGCGTGGCAGGGGAAGGATACTGCAAAATCCCCATTTCCCCCACTCCTGGGGGAAGGATACTGTAAAATCTCCATTCCCTCCCCACTCCAGGTGAAGGATATTACAAAATCCCCATTTCCCCCACTCCTGGGGGAAGGATACTGCAAAATCTCCATTCCCACCCCACTCCAGGTAAAGGATACTGCAAAATCCCCATTTCCCCCCACTCCTGGGGGAAGGATATTGCAAATTCTCCATTCCCACCCCACTCAGGGGCCAGCCAGAAGTGGTATTTGCCGGTTCTCCGAACTACTCAAAATTTCCGCTACCGGTTCTCCAGAACCTGTCAGAACCTGCTGGATTTCACCCCTGATCTGGCTCCTCATTTTACCCACCTCGGAAGGGTGGAAGGCCGAGTCAACCTTGAGCCTGGAGAGATTCGAACTGCCAAATTGCAGTCAGCCGGCAGTCGGCAGAAGTAGCCTGCAGTACCGCACTCTAACCACTGCGCCACCGGTGGCTCAACGGTGTTTTCCTGTGTTTTTAACCCTTTCTAAGCTGTAAACCGTATCCCCCCTCTTTTGATTTATTTTGTCTTCAGCTTTTGAACCGCAAGGACAAGACCACTTTCGAGAAGCTGGACTACTTAATGTCGAAGGAAGACAATTACAAGAGGATGCGAGAGTACATCCGATGCTTGAAGATGGTGCCCTGCATTCCTTATCTGGGTAAGTTAAGTTAAAACTATTTTATTTTCCCTCGTTTATCTGCCGTAAAGCGTCTTCGGTAACCACGCTTCTCCTTCTGAGTAATAGACAAGTCTGGACTTACTGAATCCAACCTATTTCAAGTCAATGAGCTCGGTTCTTTGTTGTTTTAATTTTCACAAACCGGCAACACCCCTCTCTCGTGTGAGGAAGGAACAGCTCCCACAAGCTGTGAAATATTCCCCAGAATAGGTCAGTTATTCTTACACAGATGTCCTCACCAGATGCTTGGCACCGGAGCCATGCAAACTTCTCCAAAGTCTAGAAGCGTTCTCATCCAGACATGGTGACTCTGAAGCTGGCCTAAACTGAGGCCATCTTGGGAGGCTTCAGTGTTGCCACAACAGAGTTGAGGGATAGGGAGGGGGGTGGAATAGAGATAGTTGGAGTTTTGTAGACAAAGCAAAATAGTTTCCCCTTGGGAACCAAGGACATTCCCACAGGTGGCTGATGAGAGGAGGAGTGAAGTTTCCAAGCAACCGGACAGCACCTTGATTGGTCCGAGTGACCGATTGTTTGAGAAAGAGGGGAAAACTTTTAATTAAGTGAAAACCGCGGGAATTTTTAGAGTCGGTTTTCACCAGTCCGTGCCAATACGATATATCCAATGAACCCTTTTCTTTGAGGAATCTACTTACCTCGGATTTCTGTTTGCTATGGGTGTATTATTTGGAACCCTGACCGAGACAAGGCAAATTCTCTACAGTAAGGCTCCTTTGCCAAATTTCCCCATAAACGTATTTTGGGGTAAAGTTTCATGATCTGGTGATCCGCCTTTACCTGTTTTTAGACAAACGACAAGGATGAACCATCTTAAGTTAAATGGCGGTAACAAAGATTTCTATCCTAACAGGAAGTGTTGCCCCTTGTTGACTATATTTTCACGTGATGCTATAAGTTATTATAATGCTGTGCTGTCCATTATAGTAAAACCAGGTTCTTCCCAGATAGCACATTGATAGCAAGGCGTTTAAATGTGTGGGAAGTGATGGTTTGGATGAGTAGAGATAGGTCTTTGGGACTGTGGAACCATGTTCCTTGAGGACCTTCTCCGTGAAGCTCTGGTCTGGTTGACAGATTTAATTGAATGATTTAAAGCTAAAGCTATATTAATAGTTTAGTCCAAGTCATTTGAATTTATTGCTCGAAAATGGGCCAAGGAGCCTTTGTCAGCCCATTTTTCTTGGCGCTTCTGCTGTTTGGCCTTTGTTGGCATTGCTGGATGCGATGCTAACATGACATTAGTGTCTGTGTTTATTTTGTGCTGCTTTTCTGAGCAATTTTAAGAAATGCTTCCTTTCATTTATGAAAGGCAGATACTTGGAAGATAAAATCCGCTTGTTCATGGTTCAGTGCTCCAATTAAAAGGGATTTGCTTTCCACCTGAGCCTAAATGGAAAGAAACTTTGATTTCGTTCGAGAAAAATTTGCTTTCTAGCTCTCTCTTAGATTACGGTACTTTGTAGGTTTGGGTCGAGAGGAAAAGCTAAGCTTGAACGGAAAGTTGGGGCAAGAGGGAAGATACACCTGTTGATCCCTTCCTGAAGATTAATCGGGGATTTGTGGACTTAATTGTTTTAATTCTGCCATTGCACTGATCATTACAAGGGACAAGAAGAATTCCTGGATTTGCAAGAGGATTCGGTGTTTTTTTAAAATATATATATAATATAATATATATATATATATAATACAAGGTATACAAGTTGAATTAATAAAATAAATATAAATGCAGAAATTGCAAGGGGAATGTTTAGGAGTTGTTCTGGATAGCGAGATGGGTGGCTTATGAATTTAATAAATAAATAAGGACTTGTGGGGGGGGGTCCTTGGTGTTCTCAGAGCTTGGTTGTTTTCTTGTAGACGTTTCATTACCCAGCGAGGTAACATCATCAGCACTAGTGAGGATAGGTAAGGACAAAACTGAAAATTGGGGGATTGGATAGATGGATGGATGGATAATGAAGATGGATGGATGGATGGATGGATGGATGGATGGATGGATAGATAGATAGATAGATAGATAGATAGATAGATAGATAGATAGATAGATATAAATAGAAGATATATGTTTGGATGGACATATATCTGTTGTCTTTATGAACTTTATTATTTGGGTTTTAAGAAGAAGGGGATGGTATAGGACAAAAGACAGAATCATTTATTTTCCCATTGATTTATTCTTCACCTACCTATTTTCTGCACTTTCTCCATTTCTCCTGTTTGATTTTTTTTTTTTGCTTTAATTTATATGCCGCCCTTCTCCGGAAACTCAGGGCGGCTTACAATGTGTTAAGCAATAGCCTTCATACTTTTGTATATTTATACAAAGTCAGCTTATTGCCCCCACAATCTGGGTCCTCATTTTACCTACCTCAGAAAGGATGGAAGGCTGAGTCAACCTTGAGCCTTGGCGAGATTCGAACTTGCAGTAATTGCAAGCAGCAGATGTTAATAACAGGGTGCTTTAGTCCACTGTACTACCAGGCTCTTTTGACTTTGACAAAACTTAAGACTTTTTTGACTTTACATTTCGCCTGAGTGCCAGGTTAACATTTTGTCCCCGTTTCCCGGTTTCCCGTAATCTTTTCGTTAAAACAAAACCGAAAACCGTAACCACGGTCTTTCCTCCCTTCCCTCAATAGCATTGCAATGTCTTTATTTATTTATTTTTTAAAAAAACCCGCTCCAGATCCAGAGAGTAGCTCATCCCTTAGAAAGCCCGTGGCAGATTTGCACGCCTTCTTTTGTTCCGACAAAATCCGCTAACAGACATGACCTCTTGATGTACAGTATTGCTCTGCCACTCATTTCATTTTTTAGGGCTTGTTTGTTTGTCTTAGCGAACTTTGCTTTTAATATCGTTTTTCACTTAAAAGTTGGCAGCTGCCTCCTCCAGTGATTTGAAAAGCTCCGGCAGAGCGACGTAAATCGTTTCCAAGAATCACAGTTCAAGCCAGTAGTTGCTGCAGTTTAAGATGGCATGTCTTCCTGGAGAAGGAACAGGGTCTGGAATTAATGAAATAGTCCTCGTAACATCAAAGGATTCCTGCATTTCTTCTTCTTCTTCTTCTTTTTTTTAAAGGGTCTTCTCTGCCTGTAATTTTTACAGTTGGAGGAGACAAAAGGGTGGGGGAGCATTCGCTTGATCGTCAAGATTAGGAGGTTCATTTGTAGTTGAGTGCGGCACAAATTGTGTGGCTTTAAGGAAGCCACAATCTTCGTGCATTTTTTTTTTTAATGATGCCAGAAGGTTTTTCACCACAGATAGATAGATAGATACGATGATAGTAGATATAGATGAGATAGATAGATAGATAGATAGATAGATAGATAGATAGAGGGATAGAGGGATGGACAGACATGATAAAGAAGTCTAGATGGATGGATGGATAGAGGGAGGGATGGACAGACATGATGAAGAAGACTAGAATAGATAGATAGATAGATAGATAGATAGATAGATAGATAGATGGATGATAGGGTTGGAGGGAGGGATGGGCAGACATGATGAAGACTAGATAGATAGGTAGATAGACGGATAGAGGGATGGAGGGATGGACAGACATGATAAAAAAGACTAGATGGATGGATGGATAGATAGATGGAGGAACGGACAGACATGATAAAGAAGTGGATGGATGGATGGATAGATGATAGATAGATAGATAGATAGATAGATAGATAGATAGATAGATAGATATAGATGGAGGGAGGGAGGGAGGGAGGGATGGACAGACATGAAGAAGACTAGATAGATAGATAGATAGATAGATAGATAGATAGATAGATGATAAGGTTGGAGGGATGGATGGACAGACATGATGAAGACTGGATGGATGGATGGATAGATGGATAGATAGACAAACAGACAGCCACTTTTATTCCATTGATTAGGTAATAATGGTAATTATCTCTATCATCTTATCTGACATCCATTTATCATCTCTATTTATCTGTATCTCTCTCTTTATCTCTGTCTGTCTATATCTATCTCGATCTATCTCTCTGTATCTCTCTCTATATATATTTCTATCTGTCTGTTTCTCTCATATAATAAAATAATCCATGTGTTGTATCCAAGTAACATTTGTTGCTTTTATTGCAGCATTACAAGGTAATCTGACCATATATTAAACTCCCTACTTTCATTATGTGTACAAGGCATGCTACCTCATTCCAAAATGTTAGCGCACATTGTCCATCAGGAATGAAATAATGAGGTAATAACAGTTTGAAAACTTTAGGGTTCCCACTGTTCTGGGGAGCAATGTCTTAAAATAATCCATTTTGGTTGTTTACCCCAGCAGAGTACTAGAATTCAGAAGTTCAAGTTTCTACAATGGGCATTATAGATAAATTTGCGTAATTCTCCTTTTAATATGTGTATTTTGGCCATACAGCAAATGGTGCTATGTATCATTTCTCTCCCCAAAGAGTTACAGTCTAATGGCTAATTAAATGGGTTCTGTTCCAATAGCGATTATTTGCCTTCAATTTAAGGAAGCATTAAACTTTTACCCCTTTTCCTTTCGTTTTTAACGATTCCAGAATCTTCTTTCACCCGCCCTCCCGAGTTTTTATTCCCTTGTCCAGGTAATTCTGTAAGTTGCATGACTGTTGTTTTTATTAGAGAAAGGAAAGTTTTCAAGCGTAACTTACAGTATTTGTATAAGACGCACTGGAGTATAAGACGCACCTACCTTTTTTGGTGAGGAAAAGAAGAAAAAGAAATCTGCCTCTGAGCAATTTTGCCTCTTGCAGCCAATAGCAAACAGCCTGCTTTACTTTCATTTTCGTTTTCAGCATAGCTTGATTAGCACAAGGGGGAAAAAAAATCTGCTCCAGCAATTTACCTCTGCAAAGCAGAGCCCTGCGCAAAACAGCTGAGAACAAATCAGCTGAGAGTCGGGAGGCCTATCGAATCAACTTGTGTTAATTAGGCTCTGCTGACGCTGAAAGGAGCTGTTTTTTCTTGCTGTTTGCTTGCAAAGAGGTAACTGCTGGGAGGCAGAGGCCAAAGGGGGGGGTCAGTGGGTAGGCGGGGCTACATTTGGTGTATAAGACGCACCTAAATTTTCACTCCCTTTTAGGGGGGGGAAAAGGTGTGTCTTATACTCAGAAAAATACGGTAGCTTGGGAAGCCGGAATTGTCATTTATATTTTCAAAACATTTCTGCAGATGATAAAGCAGGACCGAAGTCCATGATGGCGAACCTATGGCATTCATGCTGGTAGTGGCACCCAGAGCCATCTCTCTGGGCACGCCAGCTGTCGCCCGTTGCTCTTCCAAGTTCCAGTGCGCACATGTGCACCGTCCAGCTGATCTTTGCATGTGTGGGCATGCCGGAAACCAGAGAGCAGCTCCCTGGCACACATGCGCGAGCTGGGAAGCTGAGCTTCTGGTTCCAGTGCACGTATGCGTGCTGGCCAGCTGTTCTTCATGCGTGCATGCACGCTAGAAACCGAAGACCAGGTGACCAGCCATGCCGGAAACCAGGGAACTGCTCTTCCGGTTTCTGGCACTCTTGTGTGTGCGCGCCGGGGAGCTGCATACTCACTCCCGTTTCGTCACTCGGTGGTTCGCCAACACCGACCTAAGTTATGCCCAAAAGTCTAAAAACAAAACAAAACATGCATTGATACTGCTGAGAACATTGAAAAAATAAAAAGAAAGTACAGTATGAGTTTCGTCAACGTTTGGAGAACAGTCGATGCATTCGAGAGGAAGAGAGAAGAGAAATTCTGGAATTGTTTGTATAAACCGCTCGAAATAGTTAATTGGTGGAGTCGCAACCTTGCCCGGCATCCAAGCAGGGTTGCAAGAATTCCAAACCTGGAATTCCGTTTGGGCAAGACACAGTTGGTGGACAAGGCACGGAGGCCCTGCAACGGATCATAAATTAAGAACCGTCCTCTTTTTTGACAGCCTAAGATACCCATGAAACGCAAATACTTTCGCCACCTGATGAGAAGGAAGAGCAATCAGTGGTGGAATTCAAATTTTTTTACTGCCAGTTCTGTGGGCGTGGCTTGGTGGGCGTGGCAGGGGAAGGATACTGCAAAATCTCCATTCCCACCCCACTCCTGGGGGAAGGATACTGCAAAATCTCCATTCCCACCCCATTCCAGGGGAAGGATACTGCAAAATCCCCATTCCCTCCCTACTCCAGGGGAAGAATAATTCAAAATCCCCATTCCGTCCCCACTCCAGGGGAAGGATATTGCAAAATCTGCATTCTCACTCCACTCCAGGGGAAGGATACTGCAAAATCCCCATTCCCTCCCAACTCCTGGGGGAAGGATACTGCAAAATCCCCATTCCCTCCCTACTGCAGGGGAAGAATAATGCAAAATCCCCATTCCCTCCCCACTCCAGGGGAAGGATATTGCAAAATCTGCATTCTCACTCCACTCCAGGGGAAGGATACTGCAAAATCCCCATTCCCTCCCAACTCCTGGGGGAAGGATACTGCAAAATCCCCATTCCCTCCCTACTGCAGGGGAAGAATAATGCAAAATCCCCATTCCCTCCCCACTCCAGGGGAAGGATATTGCAAAATCTGCATTCTCACTCCACTCCAGGGGAAGGATACTGCAAAATCCCCATTCCCTCCCTACTCCTGGGGGAAGGATATTGCAAAATCTCCATTCCCACCCTACTCTGGAGCCAGCCAGAGGTGGTACTTGCCGGTTCTCTGAACTACTCAAAATTTCTACTACCAGTTCTCCAGAACCTGTCAGAACCTGCTGAATTTCACCCCTGGAAGGACTCCCTGGAGAAGAGCCTAATGCTGGGAAAGATTGAGGGCAAAAAGAAGACGGGGACGGCAGAGAACGAGGTGGCTGGACGGAGTCACTGAAGCAGTCGGTGTGAGCTTAAAGGGACTCTGGGGGGGATGGTAGAGGACAGGAAGGCCCGGAGGAACGTGGTCCATGGGATCACAATGGGTCGGACACAACTTCATGACTAACAACAACAAAATACCATGCTGGCTACAGAACTTCGAAGGATATAATTCCCTGTGTCAAATGGATCTATTATTATACTGTACAGTTTCGGATATGTGCAGGATTTGAGAGTATATCTAACATAGGAAGCATCTAGATGGTGTGGCGGCCTTCCGAGGATCTCCGTTTAGCTACGGTCCGTGCCATCTGAAAGTGATTGCTTGGTTCCTTGTTTTCCAGACAAAGAGCATTGTCCCCACCCCTCAAAAAAAGCTGCTTGATTTGGTTCTAGATCGATTCTGGAACAGTCCAATGTCCAGGTCTCCTTGTCGAGCGAGTCAGTGTGTTACAAGATTATTTTACATTCTTTGTCGCCGAGAAGATGGGTTCCGGGAAACGCGGGTAAACCCTTGGCCCCTCTGGAAGTGGACGCTGTCTCCCTTCAGTGGAATGTGTTAGGATTCGGCCTAATCATCATCACCACTTTTTTCAGGGAATACGATCCTCCCCGGAATTCTGCCCAGTAGACTCCATCTTGATAACGACTCCGGTAGTGGCCCCCTCGGTACCAGACGCCGTTGAGGTTGGAGTGCGCGCACGCATTGTACCACCAGCCCCCTTTCTGATAGTGGGCGCAGTTGCCTGGAAGAGAGAGAAGGAAACCACGTTCTGAGTGGAGAGTTTTTCCTGACGGAGAGAACGATTCGCCAGTGGGATGGAAGTTGCCTCCAGAAGTTGTGAGCGCTCCATCACTGGAGGCTTTCAAGAAGAGACTGGACAGCCACTGGAATGGCATAGGGCTTCCTGCCTGAGCAGGGGGTTGGACTAGAAGGCCTCCAAGGTCCCTTCTAATATTTATTAAGTGTGTCCAATCACACTTGGCCAATAAAGAATATTCTATTCTATTCTATTCTATTCTATTCTGTTCTGTTCTGTTCTATTCTATTCTATTCTATTCTATTCTATTCTATTCTATTCTATTCCTTAATCTATTCTACTCTACTCTACTCTTAATTCTATTCTATTCTATTCTATTCTGTTCAATTCTGTTCAATTGAATTCAATTCAATTCTGAATTCTATTCTATTCCCATTCCCATTCCATATAAGCTTTAATGCACATTCATACTGAAACCCACTGCCAATTTTTGTACCTGTGTATACATCATGGTCTCTATCCAGTGTGGTGAACTGTTTTCCGTTGTGCCACGTAAAGGAATCTCCCGCATTGCCATTGTAGCGTCCCACTCGCAACCTGTAGAATTCACTTTCCGGCTCCAGACGGAAGCTGGCGTATTCCGCGAAAACTTTGCGTCCCGACCAGTCCTCCATGGTTACCAACAACTTGTAATTGCCTTGGTTCGTCAACCAGTAAATGTTTTCCAGTCCCAGCCAATACTCTCCATCGATGTTACCAAACCCTTGCTACAAGAAAACAAACAACAAAAAAAGACAATGAATTATCCTCTAGTATCGGTTTTATAAAAAGATTCGCAAATCAAAGGTAGCCATGAACTAATGGTTGTTAAATATCTCTGACTCTCAATGTTTTGGGGGCCAAGGTAGAATAGAATAAGAAATAGAAATAGAAATAGAAATAGAAGTAGAAGTAGGAGTGGAGTGGAGTGGAGTGGAGTGGAGTGGAGTGGAGTGGAGTGGAGTGGAGTGGAGTGGAGTAGAGTAGAGTAGAGTAGAGTAGAGTAGAGTAGAGTAGAGTAGAGTAGAGTTGAGTTCTTTATTGGCCAAGTGTGATTGGACACACACAAAATTTGTCTTTGGAGCATATGCTCTCAGTGCACATAAAAAGACAAGATACATTCGTCAAGAATCATAAGGTACAACACTTAATCATAGGGTACAAATAAGCAATCAAATCATCCTAGATATTTAATTGTAAGGATACCAGCAACAAAGTGACAGTCATACAGTCATAAGTGGGAGGAGATGGGTGATAGGAACGATGAGAAGATTAACAGTAATAGTATTGCAACCTAAAGTGAATAGTTTGACAGTTTTGAGGGAATTATACTTTTTTTTTAATTATTTTTTTTATATTTTATTTTTATATTATTTATTTATTTATTTATTTTAATTAATTAATTAATTATTATATTAATTAAATGATTAAAATAATAGTATTATTTATTATTTATATTATATTATAAAATTATATCATTTTATATAATTAAATTATAAGCTATAAGGTAATTGTAAGTTTTAGTTGTACACCACCCAGAGTCGGTCTAAGCGGCCTCTAAATTCGATAAATAAATAAAGTTGGTCAGCCATTTATTTGATTCTCGGATGTCCTCAAAAGATGTAAGACTTATTAGAGGGAATCCAGTCTAAATTTCTTCAACCGATGTTGATTTGATCTAGGTGCTTATCAAGTGTTGTAATGAACCTAGAAACTAGATTGTGTCAGTAGATGCTGTGATACGTTTTGGATTGATTGATTGATTCATTCATTCATTCATTCGATTGTATAACTGCTTATTGTACCTAAACAACCCTGCAGGTTTTAATTTTATTTTACATACTTATTTAAAATCCTGGATAGTCCTGACTGATGGGAGACAGAGTTTCAAATTCACCCCTTGATTTAAAGAGAGATAAGGCAAGATATTGAAGACCACGCGTGGGACCCTTACCTTTATCTAAGGACTCTAAACTGATGATACGTTTAACTCCCACCTCCTACCCCTGGCGTTCTTTCGCTATAAGAACCAGACCTACAAAAGTCGAATGCTCTTAAACGTTCTCGACGAATTCCCCTCAGAAAAAAAACCCATGACTCTAGAGAAGATTTTTCTCCCTCACTGAAAGGCGCCATTATGTAACCTCACCTTATACGTTTCCCAGTTCCTGAAGAAATTAACCGAGCCATCCAAGCGCCTTTGAATTACTGTCCATCCGCCGGGATCTTGCCGCTGATCGCACCAGACTTGCATCAGTCGGTTGGCGTTTTCCGGTTTGACGAGATATATGGAGCTGGTCCCGTGGCCATCTTCTAAAGCTTGTAAACAGTCTCGCCAAGGACCTGGTGGGAAATAAGAGACACCGTATGTCTTACTTCTAAGGCGCCGCGTCTCCATTCTAGACGGAGTCAAATGAGGTTTTTCTGGCTGGTTCTGTGCTTTATGAGACGTCATTTACCTTGCTAAATTTCTAAACTTAGAAGCACAGTCTTATGTTTTAGAGCTGGGGGGGAAAAATGATAAAAGGATGAAAAAGGAAGCCGTGAAAATATATTGGGCGTGAAGTAAATCCCCATGGTTACTCTTTCAGTCTTAGAGGGGTGCTGCCCTTCATCGCTGCCAAACTCTTTGGTAGCATCACAATAAAGGTGAGTGTGGTATTTTAGCATGCATATTCTCGAGATCCTTGGCTTGCAAGATATGCAAGAGGTTGCTGCTTTTCCTCCTCTCTTCCTCCTCCTCCCTTTCTCCTCCACTCCACACAACCCACTCCCTTCTAGCACTGATGACGTTGCCCAGTTATAGAACAATAGAATAACGGAGTTATTCGGAAGGGACCTTGGAGGTCTTCTAGTCCAACCGACTTAGTAGTAAGGAGAAATTTCCTGACAATTAGAACAATTGATCTAAGTGGAACGACTTGCCTCCAGAAGTTGTGAATGCTTTCAACGACCGGTTTGGCGAACCAGATGTAAAATTAGCATCCGGTTTTCCCGAACCGGCTGAATCTCACCTCTGCTCTACAGACCTTAGTGACAGCCTCCATGTAAAATGTCTTGTACTTAACGTTCAGATAAATATCCCCCTTTTTTTGTTTTAGAACTTTAGAAGAAAGGATAAAACTGGCCATCCATGTACTGGGAGATTTTATTTTTGAATCTCCTTTAAACATTCAATGTGTGTTTGTCCTTCTGCACTTGTGCCTGTCATACCTGGTACACTAAGCTTCACGCCACAGGCAGAAGTAGGAGAAGGCTCTATTTAACCAACAGATCTTTTTTTTTAAAAAAAAAAACCCAAACATCGTTTCATATATTAATCGTATCTGACTAGATCTGGCAACCGGAGCCATTGGCGTCCTCTCTCGGTATCTGAATTATTTCCTAAAGTTTTCCACTCTTTTTTTTTTTTTTTTTACAAAAAAGCCAAACCGAGGGAGAACTGAACTCTTTTCAGTCTGAAAAAAGAGTTTAATTTGTCCTGCCGATTGAAAACATCACAAATCAAAGCACGGTTGTTGTTTTTTTTATTTTTTCCTTCTCCTCTCCGGAGACTTTTCCCTAATTAAGTTTTAAAAAAATGGCTGGTTGGTTGATCTCATGTAGAAGTTTTGTCTGACTAAGAGTCCTCCTATTCTCTTTCATCGTCTTTTTAAAAAAGTTTCTTAGGTGAAGGAAGGAGGAGGGGGGAAAAAAGTGCTTTTAATGGTTGTTTTTTAAGAACTCCACCTGTTTTAAGAATTCTCCCTCGCATTAGCTTCTCCTTCTGGGAATCCCACTTTTTTCTTTTTTTTAACCATTCCTTTGGGCTTATTAATCTAATTGTTCAGATTCAATAAAGAGAGCTTGTTTGTCTTCTGAACTGTAATAACCCCTTCTCCTTCCCCTCCACCCCAAACAAGCCCAGGGTTCTTTTCCCCAGATTTAAAAACCTTATGGCAAAAAAACCCAGTGAATTAAAATATCAGAAGGAGAGACATTATGCGTGACATTAGAAGAGTAGCTGAGAGGGTGGTGTGGGGTTTTTTTTTTGTTTTGTTTTTTCTCCTCCTCCTGGCTGATGAAACGTTCCCAGCTCAGCCTTTAGCTCCAAGGAAGTTTTCCATAATTGAATTAAGGAAAATACAGCTACTCCGTGTGTTCCCATCCAAAGAGTAGGAGGTAGGCCTCCCTAAGGAGCTACGTGTAAGATGGAGGGGAATCAAATCCCCCTTCGTGATAAGTAGAAGGGAAGGTAGAAGAAGGAAGGGAAGGAAGGAAGGAAAAGGAAAAGGATGGAGGGAAGGAAGGAAGGAGGGAAGGAAGGAAGATGATAAGGGGGGGAGAGAGGGAAGGAAGGAGATTTAAGGAGGGAAGGGAAGGAGGAGATGAAAAGCGGAGGAGAGGGAGGGAAGGAAGGAAGGAAATGAGATAAAAAGAGAAAGGAAAGGGATGGAGGGAAGGAAGGAAGGAGATGAAGAGAAGTGAGGGAGAGAGGGGAGGCAGGGAGAAAGGAGCTGAAAAGAGGGAGAGAGAAAGAGAAGGAAGGACAGGGAGAGCAGAGGGAGGGAGGGAAGGAAGGAAGGAAAAGAGGGAGGGAGGGAAGAAAGATGAAAAGGGAGGGAGGGAAGGAAATGAGATAGAAAGAAAAGGAAAGAGGGATGGAGGGAAGGAGATGAAGAGAAATGAGGGAGAGGGGAGGCAGGGAGAAAGCTGAAAAGGGGGAGAGGAAGAGAAGGAAGGACAAGGGAGAGCAGAGGGAAGGAAGGAAGGAAAAGAGGAAGGAAGGAGATGGAAGGAAGGAGGGAGGGAAGGAAGGAAGATGAAAAGGGAGGGAGAGAGGGAAGGAGATTTAAGGAGGGAAGGAAGGAGGAGATAAAAGTGGAGGAGAGGGAGGGAGGGAAAGAAGGAAGGAGATGAAGAGAAGTGAGGGAGAGAGGAGGCGGTGAGAAAAGAGCTGAAAAGAGAAAGAGAGGGAGGAAGGAAGGAAGGAAGGAAGGAAGGAGATGAAAAACCATCTTACTAACTTAACTGTAGAAATTCCTTAAAGGTCGTGAAAGGGGGGAAAACTCACTTAACAACCGTCTTGCTTAGTGATAGAAATCTTGGCCAAGGACCACTGTAATGCCAATATTATGACCGTCTGGGTCTCTAGAAGAGAAATTTGGGGCTCTTTTGCCGCTGTACGCCAAGAGCTACCTGCTACCTGCATCCGGTCCGTGGCCGTACTAAAAAAAAAGCAACCCCGATCGATTGTCCTACCTGAGGGCTTGTCGGTCGAAGTCGGGACGCTGGTGACGGATGGCATAGTTGGGAGAGTCGGCGGCAAAGCCTTTAAGTTCTGGTCGCTCTGAATTTCGTTGGTGGAGATTTGGTTGGTGATGCGGTTGTACGTGGGCGGCTGGTAGACGCGGTTCGGGGGCTGCGGCGGTGGCAGGACCGTCTTGATGGCCGGCGTCCTTTGGCAGTGCTCTTCCAGCTGGGCGATCACCGTCGATTGATTATTGGCGATGGTGACCAGGTGCTGGTATTTGTGCTCTAGGTCTTTGTACTTGTTGGCCAACTGCAGCATGTCGGCCGTCTGGTTCAGGATCCTGTTCTCCAGCTGAGACAGCTCCAACGCGTTGTCCCGTTTCCGGATAATCTCGTGCAGCAGCTGCATGTACAGCTGGGTGACGCGGGAGTTCATGTTGCGGCTTTCCTTCCGCAGCAGCTTGACTTCGTTCACGATGCCGCCGTCCACTTCCACCAGCTGCTGCAGGGTCTCTATCTGCCTCTTCTGCTTCAGGAGTTCGTGGTTGAGGAGCTCCACCTCTTGCTTGTTGACCCTGTTTTCCAGGAGGACGGCTTCGGGTTCCTTGGAGTTCACACAAATGGCCCCGGTTACTTTTTGCTGCGGGACAATGAAGGTGTACGTGCATTTCTCCTGCGCCTCGCTGGAGCGCCTGTATCTGTTTCCGTAAACGAATTCCCGCGTCCCTCCCGCGACATGGCTTTCGACGCCTTCGGGCTTCTGAGCATTGATCCCCACGCTGGCCATCAGCAGCAAGCAAACCGCTGCCTCCATTGTCCTTAGTTCAGAAGGGACGAATTGATTTTATTATCTACAGCAAACATAAAACAAATGGGAGATAGTGAATATAGGAACAGCAATAGCCCTTAGACTTATATACCGCTTCACAGTGCTTTACAGCCCCCTCTAAGCGGTTTACAGAGTCAGCATATCGGCCCCAACCATCTGGGCCCTCATTTTATCCACCTCGGAAGGATGGAAGACCGAGTCAACCTGGAGCCGGTCAGGATCGAATTCCTGGCAGTGGGCAGATTCAGCCTGCAATACTGCATTTTAACCATTGCACAGAAAAGGAAGGAAGGAAGGAAGGAATAGCACTTAGACTTATATACCGCTTCATAGTGCTTTCCAGCCCTCTCTAAGAAGTTTACAGAGTCAGCCTCTTGCCCCCAACAATCTGGGTCCTCATTTTACCTACCTCGGAAGGATGGAAGGCCGAGTCAACCTGGAGCCGGTCAAGATTGAACTGCTGGCAGTGGGCAGAGTTAGCCTGCAATACTGCATTCTAATTACAAGGAGGGAGGGAGGGAGGGAAGAAGGGAAGGAAGGAAGGAAGGAAGGAAGGAAGGAAGGAAGGAAGGGCACTTCGATTTATATATTGCTTCAAAGTGCTTTGACAGCCCCCTCTAAGTGGTTTATAGAGCCAGCCTCTTGCCCCCAACAATCTGGGTCCTCATTTTATCCACCTTGGAAGGATGGAAGGCCGAGTCAACCTTGAACCTGGTGAGATTCGAACTGCCAAATTGCAGGCAGCCAGCAATCAGCAGAAATAGCCTGCACTGCTGCACTCTAACCACTGCGCCACCGAGGCTCATGTCTCCACAGTAAATGTCTCTGGAGATACTCAGTCATCCAGGTCATAGCTGTCCCAAAAATGCTTTTTCAAGGGGCAACTGGAATTTCTGGTTTTACTCTGGAGACGTTTCACTTCTCATCCAAGGAGCTTCTTCAGCTCCGACCGGATGGTGGGGAATGGAAGGATTTATCCTCCTTGCAGACAGCTGGTCATTTGCATCCTTTTTAGAGAGTCGTTGAGGCCACTTGGAGGTTTATCTAAAAATAAGGACCCAGGTAAACCTCCCAGTAGCCTCAACAACCCTCGAAAAGGATGCAAATGACCAGCTGTCCGCAAGGAATGTAAATCCTTCCATTCTCCCACCATCCCGTCAGAGCCGAAGAAGCTTCTTGGGTGAGAAGCGAAATGTCTTCAGAGAAAAACAAGGAAGTCCAGTTGCCTCTTGAAAAAAAGCACCTTTGGGATGAATATCCAGCAGCAAGCAGGGCAAGCCGAACAGAACAGCATGTGTTAACATGAACTGATCTTTAGCAAATGCCTCTAAGTATGGAATTACTGCTTTTAAACCATGGCAGAATTTAAAAGAAACAGTTCTTCCTTTGTTGAACAAGAAGAATTCCGTTTCTGACGTTGGTCTGACTGAATCTTCCAGAAGGTTCTGGAAAATTGCTTAATGAATAGGGTTTCACAGGGCTGTGGTTCGTTTAGTGGCGACATGATGCCTGCCTGGACTAGCTAGCTGGGAAGTTCTGGGAGCCGAAGTCCAGGCAGCGTAAGATTGGCAGGTTTGGAAAACGCTGTTGTAAATGCTTTGTTGTTGTTGTTAGTTGCGAAGTTGTGTCCGACCCATCGCGACCCCATGGACAATGTTCCTCCGGGCCTTCCTGTCCTCTACCATCCTCTGGAGTCCATTGAAGCTCACGCCGACTGCTTCAGTGACTCCATCCAGCCACCTCGTTCTCTGCCGTCCCCTTCTTCTTTCCCAGCATTGGGCTCTTCTCCAGTGAGTCCTTCCTTCTCATTAGGTGGCCAAAGGATTTGAGTTTCCTCTTCAGGATCTGGTCTTCTAAAGAGCAGTCAGGGTCGATCTCCTCTAGGACTGACCGGTTGGATAGCCTTGCAGTCCAAGGGACTCGCAGGAGTCTTCTCCAGCACCAGAGTTCAAAGGCCTCCATTCTTTGGCCTTCTCAGCCTTCCTTATGGTCCAACTTTCACAGCCATCCATCACAACTGGGAACACCATAGCCTTGACTATACGCATTTTTGTTGGCAGGGTGATGTCTCTGCTTTTTAGGATGCTGTCTAGATTTGCCATAGCTTTCCTCCCCAGGAGCAAGCTTCTTTTAAATTTCTTGGCTGCAGTCCCCATCTGTGGTGATCTTGGAACCCAGGAAAATAAAATCTGTCACTCCCTCCATTTCTTCCCCATCTATTTGCCAGGAATTGAGAGAGCTTAGAAAACTTAGAAGTACATTATAATCCAAGCTTTGAGGGCCGCCGACATGGACCTCCTCTCAAATTCCCACCGAATATAAGACTGAATGGCACTTCATGGTTAAAAAAGCAGGAAGTCGGGTCTCCCAAAACCTCTGGAGAACGTGCAAGATGGAACAGAGTAGCCTCACATCAAAGCTTCCTCCCATCTCCAGCCAATTAAAAAACTGTATAAACAGAAAAAGGAAGTAGAGAGATCACAGCATCTTCTGTCCCCAAGGAGGGAGAATCCTTGCAATTAGAATTAGAATTCCCTCTCTGTATTTCAGAGGTAGTTGGGTCCATTCTGAACCTTCCTTTCTCTTTCTTTCTTTCTTTCTTTCTTTCTTTCTTTCTTTCTTTCTTTCTTTCTTTCCTTCCTTCCTTCCTTCCTTCCTTCCTTCCTTCCTTCTTTCTCTCTCTCTCTCTCTCTCTCTCTCTCTCTCTCTTTCTTTCTTTCTTTCTTTCTTTCTTTCTTTTTTCTTCCTTCCTTCCTTCCCTCCCTCCCTTTTGTAGATACCTACCCCCCTCCTGTCTCCTTGGAGGCTTTTGACAGTTTTTGCCAATCCTGTGCGAGAAAAGCTGGCATGATAGAGAGATGAGAATTTTTAGAAAAGTTTTAAGTAAATAAAGGTAAAGGTTCCCCTCGCACATATGTGCTAGTCGTTTCCATCTCTAGGGGGCGGTGCTCATCTCCCATTTCAAAGCCGAAGAGCCAGCGCTGTCCGAAGACGTCTCCGTGGTCATGTGGTTGGCATGACTCAACACCAAAGGCGCACGGAACGCTGTTCCCTTCCCACCAAAAGTGGTCCCTATTTTTCTACTTGCATTTTTTTTATGTGCTTTCGAACTGCTAGGTTGGCAGAAGCTGGGACAAGTCGCGGGAGCTCACCCCGTTACGCGGCACTAGGGATTCGAACCGCTGAACTGCCGACCTTTCGATCGACAAGCTGAGCGCCTTAGCCACTGATCCACCGCGTCCCTATTTTAAGTAAATACCAGCCCATTTAAGCCCTCGTGCTGCCTTAACCTGCTCGTGCATTTCTTTTATTTTATTTGTTCTCTGCCTGCACATATTTATGCATTGCACACATTTTTATTCTCCTCGGGCTTAGCCTCCACCGTCCCAGGCAGTTTAAACCTACTCACGATCTATTAATAAGGCCACAGCCTCCTGCAATTTTCCTACTTACAAAGATGCCTTTTTTTAATCCCCTGAGCCCTCTAGACAATTCTTCCCTGCCCCCTTTTTTTCCTCCTCTCTCTTTTTTTAAAACTCAAGGTAATAATATTTTCTGTAACTTTCCAAAGGGAAATCTTGACAGAACTCTGCCCCCAATTTTTCTTTTATTGGGATGAGTATTTTTTTTTTTCAGTGATCTTTGCCTGAATAACTTGGCACCCAAAAAAAAAAAAAACCCACATTTCCCAATTGCCAGATAGGATCCCAAATGGTTTCCCTTAAGCTTGTCTTTTTTTTCAGGACCTCGAACAAAAGGCACACAGTTCTTAAAGAAACAGGAATTCCAACAGAATCCATCAGTCAATGAATCTACTGTAGAGAAACTAGAATTTCCAATTTCTGATTAATCTCCAAAGGGTGTAATAATTCCAAGGAGGAAAGGTTTTTATATTAGTTCAGGAAATTTGACAGATCTCTAGAAATAGAATCAAAAAGAACCATCTCCCTGAATTGATAAATTTGCCTAAGGATTAAAATTAAACTTGCATTAGTGATAACGCAAAACACATTCTAGGTTTTATGAATCTGATGAACAAGGCATCCTTTTCAGCAGGTTCTGACAAGTTCTGGAGAACCGGTAGCGGAAATTTTGAGTAGTTCGGGGGAACCGGCAAATACCACCCCTGGCTGGCTCCAGAGTAGGGTGGGAATGGAGATTTTGCAATATCCTTCCCCCAGGAGTGGGGAGGGAATGGGGATTTTGCAGTATCCTTCTCCTGCCACGCCCACCAAGCGACACCCACCAAGCCACGCCCACAGAATCGGTCGTTTTAAAAAAAAATTGGATTTCACCACTGCTTTTCAGTACAGGAGACTATAAATAATATAGATTATTTTATACTATAGAAGCCTGATGTAACTTTTTAAAGCATCAGCGTTCAAAAATTGGAAAGCCCCAGGCAGGCAGCTTGAACATTTACGGCTAACATTTGGTGCCCCGTCGGCAGCCTGCCAATTTTCACACTTTACAACTTGTACAAGGCTGCTCAGCCCTAAAACTCCAGGCGTCATAAAACGAAAATAGAGTTGTCAGGTCTTTTGTTGGTGTGGGGAGCGCGTGGGTGTCTCCAGACGCTTTTATTTGCCCTGGCTAACAATCTCAGCTGTTCTATTACAAATTCTTGGACTCAACAACGATTTTATCCCCGGGATTTGTCACTTAGGAATGTGATTTTAGGAAGAAAAAAAGAAAGGTTACAAGGAAATTTTTTCCAGCAAAGAGGAATGACGTTTGCATCCAGGAAGATAAAGCACAAACTGAGCCGCGTAAGATGAGGACTGTATATGTTGTTGGATGCACAGGCACCAGAGCTCACAACACAACCACACACGAGTCCATAGTTAAGTTACCGGACTTCGGCCAAAGTCCTTCAGATCAGATTCCATCTCTTGAAGCCCTGGACTCCTCTTGCTCTCTTTAACAGTTCCCATTAGGCTTTGGTTCTCTTGTTTAAAACACATTCAGAAGACCGAACAACAGAGTTTGGAAGTCTTCTAATCCAGGCGTCACCAATCTTTCGGACCTCAGGGACCACTAAATTCATCATTTTAAATCTCGCGGATCGCTAATATGATCTGCCTAATGACTGGGTGGCTGGGTGTGGCTAGACGGTCATGTGACTGGGTGGGCGTGGTCAACTCGATGTCACTCACATCGAGGGGCGCCTCGACGGCCTCTGCTGGCCCCTCCCCTCCCAGCCACTTCTCGCCTGCCCGCCCGGGTTCCTTAGGGCCCCAACAAGAAGCAGTTGTTGGAGCTAAGCAGCCACCACGAGAAAGAGTTGGCAAAACAGCTCAGTTCAAATTGGATCTGACCGAGAAGGAGGCTCAGCAGAAGCACCTCACTGAGGACTAGGAGCATAGGCTTTCCAAGCAGAGGGAAGGCCTGCGGGAGTGCAAGGCCAGGTACCGGCGCCTGGAGGCTCAGTGGGCTGAGATGGTCAGCCAGTTCCAGGCCATGAGGCACTCCCACTGGAACGAGGCCCTCCGGCTCTTTGCCACCAGCAGCACTTCCCTCCAGCCTTCGCCCAAAGCCCCACACCAGGAGGCTGAAGAGACCGCCCTGAGTCCTTCGGGAGAAGGGCGGTATAAAAATTTAATCAATCAATCAATCAATCAATAAATTGGTAGTACAGGGGTTTAAGGCACCCTGTTATTAAGCTGGTTATTAAGACCAGCTGCCTGCAATTACTGCAGGGTTCGAATCTCGCCAAGGCTCAAGGTTGACTCAGCCTTCCATCCTTTCTAAGGTAGGTGAAATGAGGACCCAGTTTGTGGGGGCAATAAGCTGACTTTGTATAAATATACAAAAGGATGAAGGCTATTGCTGAGCACATTGTAAGCCGCCCTGAGTCTTCGGAGAAGGGCGGCATATAAATCAAATTTAAATAAATAAATAAATAAATAAACCTTGAGCCGGTGAGATTTGATCCGCTGATCTGCTGAACTAGCAGTCAGCTGAAGTAGCTGCAGTACTGCACTCTAACCACTGCGCCACCTCAGCTCTATATTATGAATATCGAATCAAGGCGGGCTCAGAATTCAAGAGAGAGAGAGAGAGAGAGAGAGCGAAAAAAATTATTTCTTGCTTGGGTCCTTGTTAGCTTTTGAAAAGTTTTCTAGCCTCACGATCCAGAGGGGTAAATTAAGATTTGCCAGCACTTGGCAGCAAATCTTCATATCCCAAATGAATGAAAATATATAAAAGGCCCAGTGTCTCTCCCCTTCCTGGGGGCAGGGGAGAGGGGGAAATATAAATAAACCACGGTCTGTATCCATCTATCAACGTGCCACATTATAAGACACGTTTAACTGGGGGAAGGGGTGCGAAAAGTCGTAAAAAAAATATCTCGCCCCCATAAATCACAATACTGTAAGATTTTTGGAAGGAAAAAGCAAAAGACACGAATTTCTCTGAAGTTTTAAAACTCATATTTTGCAGCCTAGTCTTGGATTCTTAACTGCCTGCGTAAACGGATGGTGTTTGGATAAAACCTTTCTGGTTTTGGGGGTTAAAAAAAAGGGGGCATTTTAAATGACACTTGGGCTGGCTCAGTTACAAAAAAAGGATGGCTTGGTAACTCTAGTCTAAATTTTGATGGAGCCGTCCTGCTCGTAAAGATAATATTTATATTTGTATCCCACATTTATTGGGTTTTTTTTATATAAATAACTCAAGGTGGCAAACTTATCCAACGCACCTTCCTGCTTCTAGTTTTGCCCACAACAACAACAACCCTGTGAGGTGGGCTGGACTGAGAGGAGAGGGAGTGGCCTAAAGTCACCCAGCTGGCTGTCATGGCTAAGGCGGGATTAGAACTCGCCGTCTCCTGGTGATTGGCCCAAAGTCAGCCAACTGGCTGTCATGCCTAAGGCGGGACTAGAACTCACCGTCTCCTGGTGATTGGCCCAAAGTTACTCAGCTGGCTCTCATGCCTAAGGCGGGACTAGAACTCACCGTCTCCTGGTAATTGGCCCAAAGTCACTCAGCTGGCTCTCATGCCTAAGGCGGGACTAGAACTCACCGTCTCCTGGTGATTGGCCCAAAGTCACTCAGCTGGCTCTCATGCCTAAGGCGGGACTAGAACTCACCGTCTCCTGGTAATTGGCCCAAAGTCAGCCAACCGGCTGTCATGCCTAAGGCGGGACTAGAACTCACCGTCTCCTGGTGATTGGCCCAAAGTCACTCAGCTGGCTCTCATGCCTAAGGCAGGACTAGAACTTACCGTCTCCTGGTGATTGGCCCAAAGTCAGCCAACCGGCTGTCATGCCTAAGGCGGGACTAGAACTCACCATCTCCTGGTGATTGGCCCAAAGTCACTCAGCTGCCTCTCATGCCTAAGGCGGGACTAGAACTCACCGTCTCCTGGTGATTGGCCCAACGTCACCCAGCCAGCTTTTATGCCTAAAACGGGAACTAGAACTCCCAGTCTCCCCATTTCTAGCCTAGGAACAGTTTGGTCTCGTGGTTAAGTCACAGGGCTAGAAAGCAGAAGACCGTGAGTTCAAGTCCTGCCTTAGCCACGAAAGCCACCTGGGGGAGCCAACCACCAGGAGACGGTGAGTTCTAGTCTCGCCTTCGCATGAAAACTGACTAGGTGACTTTGGGCCACCTCCTCTCAGCCTAACCCACCTCACAGGTGTTATTGTGAGGACAATAGAAGTAGGAAGCTGTGTTGGATATGTTCTCACTGCCTTGAGTGATAAAGATGTGACATAAATAAATAACTTGCAACAGTTCATTTAGTGACGATGTCCAAAGTTACAACGGCACTGGAAAAGAGTCACACCAGGCCCATTTTTCACACTTAGGACCATTGCAGCATCCCCATGGTCACGTGTGATCAAAATTCAGACTCTTGGCTCATATTTATGACGGCTGCAACGTGCCGGGGATCGCTCGATCCCCTTTTGCGACTGTCTGATAAGCAAAGTCAAGGAGGAAGCCGGATTCGCTTAACAACCTAACGGAAGAACCGCAGCAATTCACTTTAACCACGGTGGCGAGAAAGGTCGTAAAATGGGGGCAGGATTCATTTAACAAAGGTCTCAGCAACAGAAATTTTGGGCTGAATTAGGTAGAAGAGAGCTATAGATATGTCAGCCTTTAATTTCACAATTTTTTTTTTAAGTTTTCCTAAGTGACTTTCAGTTCCATCTCTGGTCTTGGTGAGCAGTCTGTTTCTAGGTCGGACAAAAATTCCCCAGAAAAAAAAAAACCATCCTTATTTAAAACATTTTTTTCTTGCAATTTGAACTGTAATATTAGATTTGCTCTCGTTCCCCTTAAAAGAGTGGCCTCATTTTGTCATCCCTTTAAGCCAAACGGTCTTAAAAAGTTTCTCTTCCAGAGCTTCGCAACCCTGTTCAATCTCAGCCTTAAAACTTCTCCCTTGCCATCTCGTGTTAATACTGTTCCATCAATTATTTCTCCAATATTCCACTCTGCTTAGCTACATATATATATTAAAAGCCATTGTCCCTGTACGTACAAACATGGTGATTTTTGTTAAAGGTTTACTTTTAATCTGATTCGTGTGTCAGAGGAAAGCGAAAAAACCGATTTCCTGGACCGTAACACAACAGTCCTTTTCAAAGAAGAGACACACGTCATAAAAGTTATTAGCATTTAGGAAAAGCAATGCACATTTTATACATCCCGTGAATTAAGAGTTTTAGAGTTTCGGGTATCTTAGGCTGCGTTTACAAAGAGCCAAACTCATTTCACAGATGCGGTGATTCAGAACTTAGGCATTTCAATATCTTAGGCTAAAGTTTATAAACAGAGACTCTGAAGTTTGTTTGTTTGTTTTTTTTAAGAAAGGAAAAAGAAAAAGAAAAAGCAAACCACGGAGAAAATCTTAGCGTTTGAAAAACTCCTCTGGATTTCTTTTGCTGAAAATGCTCCCCTCCTCAGCCTCCCCTAACAGCTGATGACCCCCAAAAAATACTTACCGAAAAGCAGGCTTTGTTTTCCAAAGCTGTCGGTTTTGTTTTGTGTTTTTGTTCTGCAAAATATCGCACAGTCAGATTATCCTGTTAAATTGCAAATATTGTTCCGTATCTTCCTTACCCTCTTTTTTTTTCCCCTTGAGGGGGGTTTCTTTCTTCCAGCTTCAAACTTGCATTTTTATTTGTTATTTATTTTTATTTTTTTTTGCTTTACTTGTTTTTCCTTTTAAATCAAGAATCCGCTGCTAGGTTCATCCCTGGAAATAAGGACCACATCCCCGATGCCAAATAAAACGGTAGCCAAAACGTAGAAGCCCAGCTTCTACGGCAGGAGGGAAATGTCTCGCTTGGAGTCCCGGCCGGCGTTGCAAAGCAGGACAACAAGGGAAAGGAAGGGTTGTCCAGGGGTTTGCTGACTTCCTTATTGTGGGAATCCGCGTCCCTTGAATCTGATCGCCGGGTCCATCCGTCGGCTCCCCCGTGCTCGGTAGGAGCTGAGAAACAATAGGCTGACACTCTTGGCGTCCTCAATCCATCACTCCAGGAGTAGCTACCCCCAGCCTGATATACCGTCTCCTTTGTGGTGGGTAGGATGTCCACGCCGGAGGAGGGGAAGGGATGACAATCGAGCATGCGGTGAGCAGGGAGACGTTCTGGTTGGGTAACCTCCATTTACACCCACCTACCCTCCTCCCATCAAGTCAAGGAGCCGCACCGGCAAAGAGAGGAGACCCTACCCCCACCCCCAGGGCCTCCTTCCAGAGGGCTGGCTGAAAACACCCCCCCCCACCTCTTTTTTTTGTGTGTGCCCAGTGAGGTCACAGCTTGGGGAAATCAAACCCGTGTCGTAGACGCCCTCCCTCCCTCCCTTAGGCTTCGTCAGGGCTGAGAAAGGAGAGATGGCTTAAGGCAGAAACGTAGAAATGTTTTAATTTTTTTCTTCTTCTTTTTTTCTTTTGAGGCTTCTGTTCAAGGCAGGATGCAGCCGTTCTGCTCGGGGTGGCTTATGTAAGCCTTTTTATTATTTTTTTTTAAAGGACCTGCCTCTCCAAGATCTGGGGCACGTTGGGGGGGGGAGGTGGAGGGTTTGAGAGAGAGAAAGGGGTCACCGCTTAGCACTTGGCATCGAAAGTGGGGGCTGTTTCCTAGAAGGATTGCAAAAGATCCGGCTTCCGGATTAAGTTTGAAGGTATATGTGGAAGATAGGTAGATGGGAGGGAGAGAGAAAGAGAGAGAGAGAGAGAAAGAAAGAAAAAGAAAGAGAAAGAAAGAAAGAAAGAAAGAAAGAAAGAAAGAAAGAAAAAGAGAAAAAGAGAAAAAGAGAAAAAATAAAAAAGAGGCAGGGAGGGAGAGAGGGAGGAGAGGAGAATAATAGAGTTGGAAGAGACCTGAAGGATAGATAGATTAGAGAGAGAGAGAGAGGAGAGAGAGAGAGATACATTGATAGACATGGATAGAGATAGGGGGAGATGGATGGATGATAGAAGAACAAAATAACAGTTAGAAGGGACCTTGAAGGATAGATAGATTCAGTTTCCTGATTAAATTTGAAGGTATATATGAAGATAGGTAGATGGATGATAGAGATAGATTGATACATAGATAGATAGAAGATAGATAGATAGATAGATAGATAGATAGATAGATGATAGATAGATAGATAGATAGATAGATAGATAGATAGATAGATAATTATATTTGATACCAATTTAACAGTTCTGCAATTAAGAAATAAGGGTCCTAATAACTCTAAGCATTTATTAGAGGTTAAGTCATTAATCTTGTACTAGAACACAAACTAATACAAGAAGATACAGATTGGTTGATCTTATAAACAGAAAGCAGACAGTATAGGAACGCAAAGCCAAATAGTTACTCTTATTTTTTCTGAATAAAACCCAACAAGCGAGCGAGTTTCTGCATTTTTGGAATCAACCTAGACGAAAATTATACGTGAGGATGCCTGGGACATGCAGGCTATGTCCGTAGATGGCTTCCTATGAAACCAGACCTTAGATCTTATAAGGCCATTTTTTTTTTAATAGATTGCTGGCCTGTTTTGAAATAGGTCAGGATTAATCATGGAAGGATAAACGTCCAGCTATTTTGTGTGGGGGGGGGATGGAAAGGAGCCGGTTGAAGTCATTGGCCATGGTCCGTCGAGCAGATGGAATTAATTTTCAAGCGCACTCCGGAGTCAATTTGTAGGGTTTACTTTTGAGTGAAGCCTAGCTCGGTCTGGATAATCATCACGGCATTCTTGGGTCTATTGGTACCAAATTCCGCCTCCAACAGAAGCTCTACTTCTGTAGCAACAAGCCACGAAAAAGATGGAGACATGCAGGCGAGAAACATTTTTTTTTCCTTCGGTCTGTTTCATTCAGGGTCGTCCTCGTACCAGATGCTCTATCCCAAGCCCCAAGCATGAAATTATGCAAGCATGTCTTATATTAAAAAAAATAATAATCTGCAATCGTTACCAGCTGATGCGAAGCCCTGGCTGGCTAAAGGAGCCATCCTCCTTCCTGAGACAGAGTCAGGAGCAAGGTTTTCAGTAGGTAACAGCTGTGCATCATGGAATCGGACATTATTGAATTGTAAGGCTGAAAGGGACGTCGAAGGTCTTCTAGTCCAACCCTTTGCTCAAGCAGGAGAGCCTACTGTCAGGTTTCGATGCTATCTCAAAATAAATGAATTTCCAAACTGCCAATCTTTAAGGAAATTTTCGCTTTATTTGAGCACAGCAATCTGATCCTGGCTCTTTCACGGTCAGTACTGACCTTTGCCCTCCCAATCCCTCCCTTTCCGATCCCCAATTCTCTGCTTCTCATTGGCTATCTTCCAAGTCCCTTTCCTGATCTCTTCTTCGTCAGATCACAGGAATGTCTCCCCCCCTCTCCCATCTCCGAGGAGACAGAATCTTCAAAGGGATTTAGCAGGCAAAAGTTCAAGTTTCTCCTCTCTTTATATATGTCAGTGCTGGGACGGTGACACCTACATCATTCCGGACAAATGGTTGTCCAGTTTCTCCAGGAATAACGGAGCAATTCTGGAGGGAAGCCGTTCTACCTGCCTAGAGAAGACAAACAAGTGGAAATGGCAACCAGAATTAATTTTTGGAGAAAACAAACTTTAGAATAGAATAACAAGAGTTGGAAGGGACCTTGGAGGTCTTCTAGTCCAACCCCCTGCCCAGGCAGGAAAGCCTATACCATTTCAGACAAATGGCTGTCCAGTCTCTTCTTAAAAACTTCCAGTGTTGGAGCATTCACAACTTCTGGTGGCAAGTTGTTCCCCTGGTTAATTGTTCTCACTGTCGGGAAATTTCTACTTAGTTCTAAATTGCTTCTCTCCTTGATGAGTTTCCACCCATTGCTTCTTGTCCTGCCTTCAGGTGCTTTGGAGAATAGCTTGACTGCATCTTCTTTGGGGCAGCCCCTGAGATATTGGAAGACTGCTATCATGTCTCCCCTAGTCCTTCTCTTCATTAAACGAGACATACCCAGTTCCTGCAACCGTTCTTCATATGTTTTAGCCTCCAGTCCCCTAATCATCTTTCTTGCTCTTCTCTGCACTCTTTCCAGAGTCTCAGCACCTTTGATTCAAGCGTTTTCTAATAATATTTTTTGTTGTTGCAGTCAACTTTTGTTGCAAGTCTTAAGAATATTTTGGTCGCTACTTCAGACAGACCTACCAGACAGGATGTCACTCAACTGTTTTACTCAATGGGTCAAACAGCTTTTCTGTTTAAAAAATCAGCGTCCCAGTTTGGGGAAGGGGGAAAGGAAGAGGAGGAGAAGGAGAAGGAGGACCCTGGGGTCCTTGGTACTCTCTGTGCTTGGCTGCTTTCGTGTCGCATGTTTCATGACCCAACTAGGTAACATCTTCAATGCTAGAAGGAGGTGCAAGAACCCCACTCCCTTCTAGCACTGATGATGTTACCTAGTTGGGTCATGAAATGTCCACAAAAAAAACCCGACCCCCACACCAAGCTCGGAGAGCACCAAGTACGCCACAGTTCAACCTTGAGCTACAAATATTCTCTTTTATCAAAATTGGAAACAGACCCAGCCACCGGTCCAGATGCAACCAGTTCTTAAAGAACTGAGCTGGAAAATAGCAGGTTTTTTTTTTTTAAACAAAAACAGATTAAGCCCAGGTGGAAACCATCGGAGTTTTGCCCTTGCATATATTGGAGATCAAGTGATGCTATTTCAGTGGCAACAGCGCGATAGTGCGCTAAAATCCCTGTATAGTAGCTATGGTGTGGTTAATAGATATGACCTTCAGTTTGGAAGATCTTAAAAAGAAATGTGATTAGGGAATAAAGTTAAAAACGAGTAACCCAGTGATGGCAAACCGTTTTGGCCAAACCAGAACACGCGTGCACATGTGTGCATGTGAGTGCATCGGAGCACCGGAAACCCGGAGACCAGCTGGCTGGTGCGCGCATGCCTGTTTTTTGGCCGGAAAACGCCCCCCAAAATGGCCCAAATAACCAGAAGAGCAGCTGGCGACGGCGTGCGTGCCCACAGAGAGGGCTCTGCCCCCTTTGCTACGTGTGCCGTAGGTTTGCCATCACGGGAGTAACCAGTAGTCCTTGACTTTCAATCGCGATCGAGCGCCAAAATTTTTGTTGCAAAGTGAAACATTTGTTAAGTGAGTTTTGCCTCATTTTGCAACCTTTCTGTTGTGACCTAGGCTTTGTGAGTCATGAAAACACACGAGTAGTCCCAAAAACCTCTTTTATTGCAAAAGCTGCGAATTACGTTCATTCACAGCTGAGTCCCAATTAGTTGCAAAAAGTCCTTCGGGATAATCACCAACCTTTATCTCCTTTGACACATTGCCAAAGACCTACTTGGCAAAGCTACACAGAGTCCAGAATCAAACAGAGATGCCGACTGGAAACAGAATTAACAACATTGCTTTCCTGCAAAGGGCCCACATGCCTTTGCTCCTCTTTTAAGCCTTATGGGAGGGGCCAATCATCTCCAGGCCTTACTCCCGAGTCGTCCCTTTTGTTTTAACTGTTCTTGCCTTCTGGCAGCTCTGCGCATGCGCGTACTAGGAACAGGCTCCTCCTGTTCCTCTGCCTCTGTACTGTCCGGCTCTGGAAGCTCCGGAGTCAGTGCATCACTCCCAGATGGCCCTGGCCCCCTCTCTGCCTCTGATGCAGAGCCCTTGTTCGGGCCTTCCCCAGACTCCAGGACTGGCCCATGTTCCTCCCCAGCCTCCTCACTGTCTGACTCCGCTGCCAGCTCCGCAGACTGCTAGCGGACCACGACACTTTCTTGCCCCAGTGAATTGCTTGCAGTCATTCAGTTGTTCAGCGAATCTGATTCCCCCATTTGACCTTGCTTGTCAGAAAGTCGCCGAAAAGGACCACATGACCCCGGCCGGAGAATGCAACTGTCACGAGTACAAGTCAGTTGCTAAACACCTGAATTTTGATTGTGTGTCCCCGGGGATGCTGCAAGGGTCGTAAGTGTGAGAAACAGTCATCAATCCCTTTTTTTAGCGCCGTGGCAACTTTGAACTGTCCACTTGAGAGAACTGTTGTACCGATGATAATCAATGGGCCATGTATTTGAACCAGGCTGCAAATTTTAAGTCCAACTTCTGAGACTTAAATTTTTAATTCAAGGTCGTTAATTAGGCTTAGAATTAAAATATACTTTCATGAGAATGGCTCTGAGACGTCCATTCACGTGCTAGTCATTCTTTTGTTCTGTCCATGACGAAATGATGGATCCAGAAATTCTGCATTCCCCCCATCCACCCCCCCCTATACAAAATATCCTTTCAAGCATAATTATTGTCCTGGAAATGACTTTGGCATTTCTGAAGTTCCTGCAGCTGTTTTGGACCAAAGATCCCAGCTAAACAAATGAGGTAAACATAAGTCACCGATGTGCAGATTAAACTACCAAAACTGATTTCAGCTTTCTGTTTATACGAAGCATTCTTTCAGCATTGTCTAATTGCAAGTACGCGGGGATTATAGTAGTGACTAAGAAGCGTATTAATTTTCCCAAACCTTTTTGGGATAGAAAAAAAATAATAATAAAATTGTTCCGCGGATGAATGTTGCTTAAGGGTAGGGTGGAAAAAAATGTAGTGTTTTTTTTAAAAAAATAACAGTGGTAAAAGTTAAAGGTAAAGGTTCCCCTCGCGCATATGTGCTAGTCGTTCCTGACTCTAGGGGGCGGTGCTCATCTCCATTTCAAAGCCGAAGAGCCAGCGCTGTCCGAAGACGTCTCCGTGGTCATGTGGCCAGCATAACTCAATGCCAAAGGCGCACGGAACGCTCTTCCCTTCCCACCAAAGGTGGTCCCTATTTTTCTACTTGCATTTTTCACCTGCTTTCGAACTGCTAGGTTGGCAGAAGCTGGGACAAGCAACGGGAGCTCACCCCGTTACGCGGCACTCGGGATTCGAACCGCTGAACTGCAGACCTTTTGATTGACAAGCTCAACGTCTTAGCCACTGAGCCACCGTGTCCCTAATAACAGTGGTATCTAGGCCCTATTAGCAATAGGAGATAACGCAACCATTGGAAGGGATATTGAGGTTACAAAGAATGGGTCTTTGAGTTGCCTTAATTTAAATCGTCCCTTCCTGACATGCATATGATTTCAGATATCACTGTTAATATAATACTGTGATATACTACTACCCTCTCTTATTGGTATCATTATTATGATTAATATTACTCTGTTCTTTTGCATGTACACTTCTGTACCGAAGACAAATTCCTTGTGTGTCCAATCACTCTTGGCCAATAAAGATTACTCTACTCTACTCTACTCTACTCTACTCTACTCTACTCTACTCTACTCTACTCTACTCTACTCTACTCTACTCTATAGGAGTTAGCATTAGCAGTGCCAGCTGTACACCAAATATTGTGGAAAATACGTCTCATGACCACAGAGTGTTTCAGTTTGTTGGTATCAGATTTTACTTCTACGATTCAGAATAACAAAGTGGGAAGGGACCTTGGAGGTCCTCTAGTCCAACCCCATTTTCAAGCAGGATACCCTATACCATTTCAGACAAGTGGCTGTCCAATTGCTTCTTAAAAACCTCCAGAGTGGGAGCACCCACAACTTCGGGAGGCAAGTTGTTCCACAGATTAATTGTTTATCTATCTATCTATCTATCTATCTATCTATCTATCTATCTATCTATCTATCTATCTATCTATCATCCTCTCTCTCTCTCTCTCTCATCTGTCTGTCTATTTGTCTGTCTATCTACCTACCTACCTACCTACCGATCTATCTATCTATCTATCTATCTATCTATCTATCTATCTATCTATCTATCTAATCTATCATCCTACCAACTACCTACCTACCTATCTCTCATCCTATCTATCTCTCTATCTCTCTCTATCATCTGTCTGTCTGTCTATCTATCTATCTATATCTATCTTTCTATCTATCATCTATCTATCTATCATCTATCATCTATCAATCATCTATATGTCTACATCTATCTATCTATCTATCTATCTATCATCTATCAATCATCTATATGTCTACATCTATCTATCTATCATCCTATCTACCTATCTATCAATCATCCTATCTATCTCTCTATTTCTCTCTCTCTCTCTATCATCTGTCTGTCTATCTATCTATCTATCTATCTATCTATCTATCTATCTATCTCTATCTATCTATCTATCTATCATCTATCTATCTATATCTATCTATCTATCTATCTATCATCTATCAATCATCTATATGTCTACATCTATCTATCTATCTATCTATCTATCTATCTATCTATCTATCTGTCATCCTACCTACCTACCTGTCTGTCTGTCTGTCTGTCTGTCATCCTACCTACCTGTCTGTCTGTCTGTCTGTCTATCTGTCTATCTGTCTGTCATCCTACCTACCTACCTACCTACCTACCTACCTACCTACCTACCTACCTACCTATCTATCTATCTATCTATCTATCTATCTATCTATCTATCTCATGAAAGACTTTAGAATTTGGTTTCTTTCTTTTACCGTACCTACGTAGTTGCTTCTCTTTACTCTTTTGTGGCAGTAGATTAAAGGGGAAAAAAATATATATCTCGCTTTATTTATTCAAGCTTTGCTGACTGATTCCATTCCTCTGGCTACCGGGGGTGGCCTGATGGATCCCACCTTACAGTTTCTTGCCAGCTTTGGCAAAACTCCCCCGTTCATTTGATCCCCCACCCCAAATACCCCCAATCCTACCAAGAGTAATTAGGCTGTCGATTCTTCTCCGCAGGAAAGTTTTTTCCTGCCCCACCCTTAATCCACGGAACCCTTCCTCTAAATTTCTACAGACCGAGGAGACCACAGATTTCTTGGCTTCGTATTCTGACTCTTTGCTAACTTTTTGAAAAACGGTGCCTCTGGTTTTGCAAACTGTCGATGCTGGGCATTTTTTGGGGGGGGTGGGGGTCAGGGTTTGTCCACAGATCACTCAAATTGGCCATTGAGAAACAATTCTTTTTTTGAGGGCTCTTCAAATGTGGAAAAGATTCTGAATGAATAATATGCAGTTGGAGCCAAAGCTAATCTCAAAGTTATGGTGGGGTTTTTATATTTTCCTTCTCGTTCTTCTAGTAAAGCCCTGTAATTTTTGCTTTTTTCTCAAAGAGGGGAATAATTGGCAAAAAGATCACTTTTTCCCTCCAGTGGTTTGAATGCGTCAGTTGGAACACGTCAGCTGGATATGTTGGCTGGACAATTCCAAAGAATGCCGGGCTTGTAGCAAACGTGAGGTAACGCCAGACAACCATAAGGTGGCTTTTGTGATAAGCAGTCCTTGGCGACGGTTTCTGGATGCTGAGTGAGAACGTTGTTGTTAAGTGAGTTTCTCCCTCTTTTACGACCTTTTCTTGCCAAGGTTGGTCTTAATGAATCGCTACAGTCGTTAAGTTAGGAATACGGTGGGTAAATGAATACACCTTTCCCGTCGACTTCACTTCTCGGAAGGGCACAAATGATCCCAGGACACTGTAACCGTCATAAATACGAGTCAGTTGCCAAGTATTTAAATTTTGACGACGTGACCATTGGGATGTTACAACGGTCCTCCTCCTCCTCCTCCTCTTCTCCATAAACCCTCTTCCCTCCTAGCACTGATGATATTATCTAAGTGGGTTATGAAAAGTCTGCAAGAAAATCACCAAGCCTCAGAAAGCACTGAGGACCCCACAATCATCTTCTTCCTCCTCCTCCTCCTCCTCCTCCTCCTCCTCTTCACTCTCCTCTCATTCATCTGACAATTTGTCCTTCGTTTATGGTCGGCAATTGCAAAAGAGATCACTTTCAAGAGAGATCCTGGGTTCAAGTGACCAGCATAACTTCGAGAAGCTTTAATGATCAGCCAGCTGAGAACGTGATGGTCAAATTACAAATCCTTCCTTCCTTCTATTCTATTCTATTCTATTCTATTCTATTCTATTCTATTCTATTCTATTCTATTCTATTCTATTCTATTCTCTACTCTACTCTACTCTACTCTACTCTACTCTACTCTACTCTCTTCCATTTTCTCTTCTCTTCTCTTCTCTTCTCTTCTCTTCTCTTCTCTTCTCTTCTCTTTTCTATCCTATCCATTATTCTATTCTATTCTATTCTATCCTATCCATTATTCTATTCTATTCTATTCTATTCTATTCTATTCTATTCTATTCTATTCTATTCTATTCTATTCTCTACTCTACTCTACTCTACTCTACTCTACTCTACTCTACTCTACTCTACTCTCTTCCATTTTCTCTTCTCTTCTCTTCTCTTCTCTTCTCTTCTCTTCTCTTCTCTTCTCTTTTCTATCCTATCCATTATTCTATTCTATTCTATTCTATTCTCTACTCTACTCTACTCTACTCTACTCTACTCTACTCTACTCTATTCTCTTCCATTTTCTCTTCTCTTCTCTTCTCTTCTCTTCTCTTCTCTTCTCTTCTCTTCTCTTTTCTATCCTATCCACTATTCTATTCTATTCTATTCTATTCTATTCTATTCTATTCTATTCTATTCTATGCTCTGCTCTGCTCTGCTCTGCTCTGCTCTACTCTTAAGAAGGGAGACAATTCATGGAATCGCAGATGGTCGAAGAAGCCCACGGCTTCCTTCCTAAGCGCCCCCCCCCCCAAAATCTCACTCACTAATGAAAACATGCGTGGCTGCCCACATATCGCCAGCTGATTGTCTGTCTCGAGCAATCATGAAGTAGGATTTGCCTAGAGATTGAAAATATTTCCGTCTGTGGAGGCAGCTGCCCATGAGCTCACTTTTCTGGAAAGGATCCCGATGGCTTTTTCTTCTTAAGGGAGTCCTCTCCCCTCATTCCTCTCCCCCCCCACCCCTCCGCATAAAATAAAATCTCGCCTGTTCTCCACACAGTAGCATATTTAAGAGCCAGGAGTTTAGAAATCAACCTTGCCATGCTTTCTTTGGCACCCCCGAAAGGTTCTGGCTCTGGCTTTGGCCAAAGTCTCCACGTCAAGCAATTCTGTCTTTTCGAGGGAATTGTTCAGTTGATGCGAACATGGCCTCCTTTTCAAAACATCCTCCTCCTGCAATACAAACACTGCTCGGTTTTAATCAATCCCCTCCCACCCCAGGACAGATATTCTTGTGGCAAACCCTGGAAAGTTATCAGAATAACAAAAGAGATGGAAGGGGCCTCGGAGGTCTTCCAGTCCAACCCCCTGCTCAAGCAGGAAACCCTGTAACACTTCAGACAAATGACTGTCCAGTCTCTTCTTCTTGTGGTTGTTAGTTGCGAAGTCGTGTCCAACCCATCGTGACCCCATGGACAACGTTCCTCCAGGCCTTCCTGTCCTCTACCATCCTCTGGAGTCCATTTAAACTCACGCCGACTGCTTCAGTGACTCCATCCAGCCACTTTGTTCTCTGCTGTCCCGTTCTTCTTTTGCCCTCCATCGTTCCCAGTATGAGGCTCTTCTCCAGGGAGTCCTTCCTTCTCCTTAGGTGGCCAAAGGGTTTGAGTTTCCTCTTCAGGATCTGGCCTTCTAAAGAGCAGTCAAGGTTGATCTCCTCTAGGACTGACCGGTTGGATGGCCTTGCAGTCCAAGGGACTCGCAGGAGTTTTCTCCAGCACCAGAGTTCAAAGGCCTCCATTCTTTGGCGCTCAGCCTTCCTTATGGTCCAACTTTCACAGCCATCCATTGCAACTGGGAAAACCATCGCCTTGACTATACGCACTTTTGTTGGCAGGGTGATGTCTCTGCTTTTTAATAAGCTGTCTAGAATTGCCATAGCTTTCCTCCCCAGGAGCAAGTGTCTTTTAAATTTCTTGGCTGAAGTCTCCATATGCGGTGATCTTGGAGCCCAGGAAAATAAAATCTGTCACTACCTCCATTTCTTCCCCATCTATTTGCCAGGAATTGAGAGGGCCGGATGCCATGATCTTAGTTTTATTAATGTTGAATTTCAAGCCAACTTTTGCATTCTCCTTCTTCACCCGCATCAAGAGGCTCTTTAGTTCCTCTTCGCTTTCTGCCATTAGAGTGGTATCATCGGCATATCTGAGGTTGTTGATATTTCTCCCAGCAATCTTAAGTGAAGTCTCTTCTTTACACAAAAGTTAGTCCCACTGATTAATTGTTCTAACTGTCAGGAAATTTCTCCTTAGTTCTAGATTGGATCTGTCCTTTATTTTATTTATTTATTTTATTAGTCATATTTCTATGCCGCCCACTCTCCGAGGGCTCTGGGCGGCTTACACCAAAGACAGTCTACTAAATAGCATATTGCCCCCAACAATCTGGGACCTCATTTTACCCACCTCGGAAGGAGGGAAGGCTGAGTCAACCTTGAGCCGGTGAGATTTGATCCGCTGATCTGCTGAACTAGCAGTCAGCTGAAGTAGCTGCAGTACTGCACTCTAACCACTGCGCCACCTCGGCTCTTCCATCCGTTGCTTCTTGTCCTGCCTTCAGGTGCTTTGGAGAACAGGTCGACCCCCCTCTTCTTTGGGGGCAGCCCCTCAAATATTGGAAGACTGCTATCTTCTGGAAAACAGACCCACAACTTTCCTGAAGTATGCCTTGCAGTTTGGGGTTTTTAAAAGGAAATCTGGCCTGCCCTGTTGCGATCTTTAAATTGTATCCCCCGTTTGAAGCCGTTTCCGTCCGTCGACATTTTAACCGTGTTAGGGTCAGATCAAGGCAAGCAAGTGGAACCTCCCTCTATGGCAAAGTAGTGAAGATACAAACTCAGCATTTCCTCTGGAGATGAACTGGAGTTAATTGGTTCAGGGGAGGGAGGCTAATGAAGGCTTCTCAGTGTTTCGGCATCCGTGTGGTTTCGGTCTGGAATCGTAGCCAGTGGAAAGGACCACCAACCCCCTATTAAAAAGACGTTGATGTGGGCTACAAAAATGTACGAGAACGTGGGGGGAAAAAGGGACTTGGTCAAAATCAGCCGGTAAACCACAGAGCTATGTAAACCTGGGCGTTTTCTATCTAAGCCACAATGTCCTTTAACAGCAGTAATAAGAAATGTATGTGTATCTGGAGGACTATCAAAAAAAAAAAATGTTTAGATGCTTTATCCTGATTTGGCTGGGCAAATAGGCACCCCTCATTCCCAGGTCTTAAATACTGCAGAATCAACGGCCAAGTGGCTGCTTCGCTTTACGGCCAAACTGTTGCAGCCTCACTCTGCATCTTGCAGACAAAGAGGGGAGTCAACCTCTTCTCCAAAGCACCTGAAGGCAGGACAAGAAGCAACAGATGGAAACTAATCAAGGAGAGAAGCAACCTGGAATTAAGGAGAAACTTCTTAACAGCGAGGACAATTAACCAGTGGAACGTCTTACCTCCAGAAGTTGTGAATGCTCCAACACTGGAAGTTTTGAAGAAGTTATCGGACACCCCGTTTCTCTGAAATAGTATAGAGTCTCCGTGCCTAAGCAAGGGCTTGGACCAGTGGTGGGTTCCTCCCAGTTCCGCCTGGTTCCGCAGAGCCGATAGCGGTGACGATACGACGTCACCGAATCGGTTCTGCCCCCCCCACCCCTCGCGTTATTCTTACCTTTTATTTGGCCCCACCCCCACTCTATTGCTGCCTCCTGAGTCCCAGCTGATGGCTAGAGGGAAAAAAAACTGTTTAAACTCTTGCCGCGGGGCTTCAAAGGGCTGCCCTACAGCTGATCAATGTTAAAAGAAAACAAATGTGTAGACCGGTGCCTGCAAAAATAAATGGGTAGATCAGTACAGCTCCGCAAGCAGTTAAAAGCCTGGTAGACCAGTACCTCTGCTAAATCCTAAATAATTGTCACATGACCATCAAGCCACGCCCACTAAATAAGCCACGCCCACAGAACCGGTAGTAAAAAAATTTAGAACCCATCCCTGGGTTGGACTACTTGGACTCCAAGCTCCCTTCCAATTCTGCTACTCTATTACTCTTACACCTTAGCGACAAGCTTCGAGGGGGGAGGGTGAAAATGTGGGTGTTCCTCGCCTTCCCTTTTGCCTTTGTATGAATTTTTTGCCCGCTGCATTCCCAAGCAACGCCGTTGTGTGGCACCCACCCACCCGTTCGAGAGAATACAAGCATTAATTATGAACGGCTTAAAAAAAAATGAAGGATGCCAGCCAGGTTCCAAAAGAGCTGCTCCTTTCATCACTTTGTATGAAGAGGGCACCGTTCCAGTTTGGCAAAAGCACAAAGGAAAAGAATAAATTAAAAAAAAAAAAAAACCCAACCAGTACAGAAGATTTTTCTCAGAGCAAGAGTAGCTTTGGTGTGAATTTTACTGATGCAAAAGCGCATGGAGAGTAGAGGAAAACCATCCTTCTGAATGGAGAAACTTTGCCGAAGAATTAAAATTAAATATTAAAATTAAAATTATACTCACTCTGTCAAGGACCTTGGGAGTACTTATCTCCAACCGTCTTTAAGTGCCAGAGCTCACTGTTAACAGCGTTGCCAAAAAGGCACTAAGAGTTGTTAACCTAATTTTGCGAAGCTTTTTTCTCCGGTAACACTGTACCGCTAACTAGGGCATACAAAACCTTTGCCAGACCAATTCTCGAATACAGCTCGTCTGCCTGGAATCCACACTGTATATCAGACATTAATACAATCGAGCGGGTCCAGAGGTATTTCACGAGAAGAATCCTCCACTCCTCTGCTCACAATAGAATCCCTTATGCCACCAGGCTTGAAATTTTGGGCTTGGACAATCTGGAACTGCGCCGCCTGCGGTCCGATCTAAGCATAGTACACAACATTGTCTGCTACAACCTCCTACCTGTCAACGACTACTTCAGCTTCAACTGCAATAATACACGGGCAAACAATCGATACAAACTCAAGGTAAACCGCTCCAAACTCGATTGCAGAAAATACGACTTCAGCAACAGAGTGGTCAATGCCTGGAATGCACTACCTGAGTCCGTTGTTACATCCTCAAACACCCATAGCTTCAACCTTAAACTGTCTACCATGGACCTCACCCCATTCCTAAGAGGTCCGTAAAGGGGGGGCGTGCATAAGCGCACCAGCGTGTCTACCGTCCCTGTCCTACTGTCCCCATTTACTTGTACTCATTTCATGTGCTCATGTCCATGTTTATACCTATACCTGTTATCTCGTACGTGTTTGAAAAACTAAATAAAATAAAAAATAAAATAAAATAAAAATATACTGCATAGCGATAGGCAGAACACAATTCAAGTAGAGGAAGAAAACAAAACTCGTGTACCGGTGTGTATATATAGCTGGTTAATGGATTTTATTTTCCTATTTGCTACTCTTGAGACTATAGATCTGTGACGGCGAACCCGTGGCACGTGTGCCACAGGTGGCATGCGGATCCATGTCGCCTGGCACGCCAGCTCAGCTCTGGCGCCAGCTGATTTCCATTCCCACCCCACTCCAGGGGAAGGATACTGCAAAATCTCCATTCCCTCCCCACTCCAGGGGAAGGATATTGCAAAATATCCATTCCCACCCCACTCCAGGGGAAGGATACTGTAAAATCTCCATTCCCTCCCCACTCCAGGGGAAGGATACTGCAAAATATCCATTCCCACCCCACTCCAGGGGAAGGATACTTCAAAATCCCCATTTCCTCCCAATCAGCTGGGACTCGGGAGGCAGAGAATAGATGGGGGCGGGGCCAGCCAGAGGTGGTATTTACCGGTTCTCCGAACTACTCAAAATTTCTGCTACCGGTTCTCCAGAACTGGTCAGAACCTGCTGTAACCCACCTCTGCTTAGGATGTTTTGGAAGGCTGTCTTTTACTGGTTTCTTTTCGGAGAGAGAGAGCTGAAATTCTCCCGTAAAAGTGGTGGTAGTGGGGAGAATCTCGATACCAATTCTATAAGTCAGCAGAAGATCAGAGGCAAGATTTAACTCGAGCGAGTCTTGAAGCGTCCCCCAATTGATTGACGTCCCCAAATGAGGATGAGTTAGCATAAGGTTATGTGAATCCGCTGAGGTTTCCGGAATGTTGCTAATAATACTAAATAGCAAGACCATCCATGCGAGCTGTTTAGCAGCTGTAGTTTCATCTGTTTCGGTTGTAACAGGGGGCGGTTGTATCTTCTGCAGCTTTCCTTCTAACACCAGCTGCCTCCAGAATTGGACACCAATTCTTTCATTCCCAAACGGTTCGTGCTCGGATTATGTTTCTTTAGGAACGATGTAGACAAATGCTTAACACAAGATAGTCCGCGGTTTACTAGCAGTTCTTTTGGACATCTGTCATAATCTTATCAGCTATATGTGATGTTTAGATGACTTTAGTTCCAACTTTATCAACTCTATGAAAGCTGGTTAATAATGAAGTTAACAAAGGCTGGAGGTTAAACCCCAGGAAGGATGCTTGCCTAGTCTAGTCTAGTGAAAAGAAGGACTTAGGAGGTGACATGATGGGTGTTGTGGCCCACCAGCGGCCAACGGAGCTGGTGGCAGATTCGGACAGTGAGGAGGTTGGGGAGGAACATGGGCCAGTCCTGGAGTCTGGGGAAGGCTCTGCGTCAGAGGCAGAGATGGGGCCAGGGCCATCTGACAGTTGTCAGCTGCCTTCGGAGTCAGACATCAATGGGGCAGAAGAACAGCTGGAGCCTGTTCCAGGGGCGAAATCCAGCAGGTTCTGACAGGTTCTGGAGAACCGGTAGCGGAAATTTTGAGTAGAACCGGCAAATACTACCTCTGGCTGGCCCCAGAGTGGGGTGGGAATGGAGATTTTGCAATATCCTTCCCCTGGAGTGGGGTGGGAATGGAGATTTTGCAGTATCCTTCCCCTGCCACATCCATCGAGCCACGCCACGCCTACCAAGCCATGCCCACAGAAACGGTAGTAAAAAAAAATGAATTTCACCACTGACTTGTTCCCAGTGTGCGCATGCACAGAGCTGCCAGGAGAAGGGAACAGCTAAGAAATAAGGGTCAACTCAGGAGTAAAGCCACAGGTGGACAGTGAATGGCCCCTCCCATAGGGAATAAAGAGGAGCGAAAGGGGGGGGAGTTTGCAGGAGACAATTAGTTCAATTCATTAGAGTGAAGATCTATTCCTGACTTCTTGCCAAGTATTGTCTACTACAGATATCGGCCTGGCAACTCTCCAAGCCTGATCAAGGTCTGTAGTTGTGAAATCTCTTGAAAGACTGTTGGCCGGAACTTTGCTGGAGAGGAATTCCCTTTAAACTAAGGAAAAGGGGGTTTTATTGGGACGAGGAGTTGGCTTCGTGCTTTTGGGAAGCCTAGGTCAGAGCAATGGTGGACTTCCAATATTTTAGGGGCTGCCCCCAAGAAAAGGGGGACAACCTATTCTCCGAAGCACCTGAAGGCAGGACAAGAAGCAACGGATGGAAACTCATCAAGGAGAGAAGCAACTTAGAACTAAGGAGAAAATTCCTGACAGTGAGAACAATTCATCAGTGGAACAACTTCCCAGCAGAAGTTGTAGGTGTTCCCTCATTGGAGGTTTTGAAGAAGAAACTGGACTGCCATTTGTCCAGAATGGTGTAGGGCCGTGATAGCGAACCTATGGCACACGTGTCACAGGTGGCACACGGAGCCATGTCGCCTGGCACGCCAGCTTAACTCCAGGAGTCTCTGGAGGCTGGGGACAGCAAAAAACAACACTTCCTGTCCAACTGGAAGTTGGGAAATGGGCCGTTTCGGGCCTCCGAGGGGGTGGGGAAGACTGTTTTCACCCTCCCCAGATGCATAGAGAGGATCTGGAGCCAGGTGAGAAAGAAAAACGGGCCATCACGCGCCAAGAGCGGGGGACGGGTGGGGGGGTCACGCACACATGTGCGGGGCGGGGCACATAGAATTATGGGTGTGGGCATGTGCGCGCGTGAACCTCCCCTGCCCCCCCTTCCTGGCACGTGATGGCAAAAAGGTTAGCCATCACTGGTGTAGGGTTTCCTGCCTGAGCAAATCTAATCCATCATGGTTGGATTAGAAGACCTCCAAGATTTCTTCCAACTCTTGTTATTCTGTTAAGTCGGTTGCAACTATGTAGACTAAATGTCATCTCATCTCTTTTAATTTTAGGGATTTATCTCCTGGACTTAATCTACATCGATTCAGCCTATCCAGCTTCCGGCAGCATCATGGAGAACGAACAAAGATCTAATCAAATGAACAACATTCTCCGAATCATTGCTGATTTGCAAGTCTCTTGCAGCTACGGTTGGTAAATTTGCTCCCTCGTCCGTGTTAACCAGCTTAGTAAATTAGAATCAGATGTCTCCCTTATGTGAAAGTTGGCCTTGAAGTTTAACCTTCTGTGCTGCTCAGTCATTTGGTTTCCACCATCTTGTATACATTATTCGTTCTAGGCAATTAGATTTTATTGTCTTGGTGGCGAGGTTTGCAGATGTCTGTATGTGGGTCAGTGGTGAAAGGATATGTTTCCCTTTTCATTTTACGGATAAATCCCATTGCAGATATTGGTTATAACTTCATCAACTATATAAACTTGGTTGTAAACTTTATCTGCTCCATGAGCTGGGCAGCCCTTTGGTTTAGTTTCTCTTCCGATTTTAGGGGACCCTGTTCATTTTCTCCCGTGTTACATGCTGACCTAAGCTGTGAGTTGTTTTTGAGTTTTCCCAGATTCAGGTTTCTGAACTTCCACTTAATAGCGATAGCGTCTTAGACTTATATACCGCTTCCAGCCCTCTCTAAGCAGTTGACAGAGTCAGCATATTGCTCCCCCAATGATCTGGGTCCTCGATTTACCGATCTTGGGAAGACGGAAGGCTGAATTAACCTTGAACTACTCAGGCTTGAACTGCTGGCAGTCAGCAGAATTAGCCTGCAGTACTGCATTCTAACCACTGCACCACCATGGCAGTAGAGTAGAGTAGAGTAAAATAGGGTAGGATAAAGTACAGTAAAACAAAATTAGAATTAGAATTAGAATTAGAATTAGAATTAGAATTAGACTGTGGAATGGAATGGAATAGAATGGAATGGAATGGAAGTAGAGTAGAATAGAGAATAGAATAGGAGTGGAGTGGAATGGAATGGAATGGAATGGAATATGAATTATGAATGGAATGGAATATGAATTATGAATAGAGTAGAGTAGAGTAGAGTAGAATAGAGAATAGAATAGGAGTGGAGTGGAGTGGAGTGGAATATGAATTATGAATAGAGTAAAGTAGAATAGAATAGAGAATAGAATAGAATAGAATAGAATAGAATAGAATAGAATAGAATAGAATAGAATAGGAGCGGAATGGAATGGAATGGAATGGAATGGAATATGAATTATGAATAGAGTAGAGTAGAGTAGAATAGAGAATAGGAGTGGAATGGAATGGAATATGAATTATGAATGGAATGGAATGGAATATGAATTATGAATAGAGTAAAGTAGAATAGAATAGAATAGAATAGAATAGAATAGAATAGAATAGAATAGGAATGGAATGGAATGGAATGGAATGGAATGGAATGGAATGGAATGGAATTATGAATTATGAATTATGAATTGAATAGAGAATAGAGAATAGAAAATAGATTTATGCACCGCTTCACAGTGCTTTACAGCCCTCTCTAAGCAATTTACAGAGTCAGCATATGGCCCCAACAATCTGGGCAGTTGTAGTCGTAAGTCAAGGACTACTGTATGATGCTCAGTGAAATTCTGAGTCTTGATGGATAATTTTGGGTGGTCATTCAGAATAGATGGGGACGGGCGAGTTTCAGCCTCTTGCTGCCAAAAACTCCTTTTCTTCATAATGGTTTTGAGATCTAAATACATTTTCTTTTCTTTTTTTTCGGGGGGGGGGGTCACTGCAGATCACCTTCTAATGTTACCCCACGTGCAAAAATACTTGAAGTCCGTCCGGTATATTGAAGAGCTTCAAAAATTTGTGGAAGACGACAACTACAAGTAAGTAACAATTGCTTCATTTCAGCTGACTTCACGGGGTGTGGGGGCCGGAGAGAAATATAGTCTAGCCATCTACTTGGAGGATGGGGGGAAAAAACACTTTAAAAAAATTATCTCTGGCAAGGAAATTAAAAAATTTTTTTAAAAAAGTATCGGCAATCTTAAGTGACATTTCAGATCATTTCCGAAATAAAACCTTTCCTTCCAAAACGAGGGATTATTTCTCTGAAGGCTTGTAATAAAAACTTGGTTCTGTCGAAAGAAACTCAGTGAGTGAGACAGCTAGACTAGACTGACAAATCCTTCGTTGAATTTTCTGTAGTCATCACATATGGTCTCGTAAGTGATTCAGGCTGTCGCACCGTTTGTGAGCTGATCTTCATTAAGCAAACCCAAAAAAAAAAAAAAAAACCCCCCGACAATCTCCACCACCACCACGACAAAAAAAAAAAAAAATCTGGATTGCTTTATGAGTGGGCGGCTGATGGGCTTGGGTGTACATGACACATTTCCGCAAGGGTGGTAAAATCCCCGTCGCTTGGAAAGGAAGCTGCGGCACGAAACGCTTGGGAAGAAAGACATTCTTCTCTGAATCCCAGCCCAGAAATCCTTTGGTGCATGGGGGTTTCAAAATATCAGTAGTCCCCGATTTACGGCAGCCCGTTTAGTGACCGTTCAAAGTTACAACAGAACGTAGAACATAAAATGACAAGAGTTGGAAGGGACCTTGGGGTCTTCTGGTCCAACCTCCTGCTCGAGCAGGAGACCTTATACAATTTCAGACAAATCGTTGCCCAATCGATGGGCAAGGGTGGATGAGCCTTGGTGGCACAGCGGACTAAGTGCTGTTATGTAGCACTTAGCTGCCAACTGCCTGCAATTAGTGCGAGTTCAAATCTCACCAGGCTCAAGGTTGACTCAGCCTTCCATCCTTCCGAGGTAGGTAAATTGAGGACCCGGATTGTGGGGGCAATAAGCTGACTTTGTAGAAACACTGCTTATGGGGGGTCCAGAAGCCCTAATAAGCAGGTATATACAAAAGAATGAAGGCTATTACTATAAGTGCATTGTAAGCCGCCCTGAGTCTTCGGAAGAGGGCGGCATATAAATTGAACTAATAAATTGAATTGAACTAATAAATATCCAACACCTTCTTAAAAAGAACGAATCTGAGTAAGGGTATGGCTAGCTGATGAGAGCTAAATAGCTTGAAATAGATCTATACTAGTCTCCCTTTATTTCTTTATCAGCAAATATAAACTTGATACAAAATAGTTTGTCATGAAAGCGACTGCTTGAGGGCTCCTGGATTGGAGCTGAAAGGCAATAGGGAAGCAGGATGCTCCCTCCCACATATTGGGGTAGACCAGGTGCTTCGACAGAAAAAACACTTAATATGTAAATATGTATATATAGAGAAAAGGGGGAAGGAGGGATGATAGGTAGGTAGGTAGGTAGATAGATTAGATAGATAGATAGATAGATAGATAGATAGATAGATAGATGGATGGATGGATGGATGGATGGATGGATGGATGGATGGATAATAGATGATATATATCAGGGGTGAAATCCAGCAGGTTCTGACAGGTTCTGGAGAACTGGTAGCGGAAATTTTGAGCAGTTCAGAGAACCGGCAAATGCTACCTCTCGCTGGCCCTAGAGTGGGGTGGGAATGGAGATTTTGCAATATCCTTCCCCTGCCACGTCCACCAAGATATATCCACAGAATCGGTAGTAAAAAAATTCAGATTTCACCACTGATATATATGTATATAGAGAGAGAGGAGGGAGGGAGGGAGAGGGAGGGATGATAGATAGATAGATAGATAGATAGATAGATAGATAGATAGATAGAGATGGATGGATGGATGGATGGATGGATGGATGGATGGATGGATGGATGATAGATGATATATATATATAGAGAGAGAGAGAGGGGGGGGAGGGATGATAGATAGATAAATAGATAGATAGATGATAGATAGATATGGATGGATGATAAATGATATATTTATATATATTTATGTATATGTATATAGAGAGAGGGGGAGGGAGAGATGATAGGTAGATGAGAGAGAGAGAGAGATGGATGGATGATGGATGGATGATAGAGAGATAGCTAGATAGGATGAGAGAGAGAGAGAGAGAGAAAGAGGATAGAGAGATAGATGATAGATACATCGAGAGAGGAAAGAGAAAGGAGAGATGATTGAGAGACAGGCCGACAAACAGACACAAAGAGAGAGAGAGAGAGAGAGAGAGAGAGAGAGATAATACTTATCTATGAGATGCAAAATAGTCAGCATTCATTTTGCTTTCTCTTCCCGTCGCCTGTTCTCCTTCTTAAGGCACAGTTTTTATTTTTTGAGTTTTATTTATTTATTTTTTTAATCTTAACTTCTCGGGGGGCGGGGAGGGTTGTTTGTTTTGAGATTGTCGGGTTTTTTAAAGCCAGAAGTTTGGCACAGCTTATTTTTCCTGTAAGACTTGGCCTTGCCGTGCCAGTTTTGTGCACAACCTCTGTCGGTTGTGTTGGCTCGCCAAGTGATTGCGGGTGTCGTTTGGGATCTTAACCCCTTGTCAATTTTGCAGGTTTGTTGTGGGGGGGGGCTTCGTAGGCCTTGGGAAGCATTCTTCAGGCAGTAGTGAAATGTGTATCATCGCAGCCAGTGTGAGTCTTGTGTTGAGCTCTCTCGGCTGAATGCCAGAAGCCACATTGCTTAATTTAATTCTTGGACCGAGTTCCACATTCATGCGCGATGTTAAGATTACATATACAGTAGGGGTTGGTTGTTTTTTTCTTTTTCTTTTTATTAGCTTGGATATTCTGCGTGGAACATAACATAACAAAGGGGGTTCTCTAAATATTTAGGGCCATGACATAATTTTTGGAAACGAGACAGAACATGAGTAATTTTTTTTCTCTCTCTTTCTCTCGCAAAAACACATTTTAAACCCCATGGAGGCTATTGCTAGCAACAGTGAGCTCTGTTTACATGTATTTTCCTAGAGGTCATCCAGCAGGCTTCCTTTTGATCTGAAAAATCCATGTCTTGATTAAATGTGCTGATTCTTTCCTTCCTTCCTTCCTTCTTTCCTTCCTTCCTTCCTTTCTTTCTCCTTCTTCCTTCCTTCCTTCCTTCCCTCCCTCCCTCCCTCCTCCCTCTTTCTTTCTTTCTTTCTTTCTTTCTTCCTTCCTTCCTTCCCTCCCTCCCTCCTCCCTCCTTCTTTCTTTCTTTCTTTCTTTCTTCCTTCCTTCCCTCCTTCCCCCTTCCCTCCCTCCCTCCCTCTTTCTTTCTTTCTTTCTTTCTTTCTTTCTTTCTTTCTTTCTTTTTTCCTTCCTTCCTTCCTTCCTTCCCTCCCTCCCTCCCTCCCCCTCCCTCTTTCTTTCTTTCTTTCTTCCTTCCTTCCTTTCTTTCTTTCTCCTTCTTCCTTCCTTCCTTCCTTCCTTCCTTCCTTCCTTCCCTCCCTCCCTCCCTCCTTCCTTCCCTCCCTCCCTCCCTCCCTCCCCCCTCCCTCCCTTTTTCTTTCTTTCTTTCTTTCTTTCTTTCTTTCTTTCTTTCTTTCTTTCTTTCTTTCTTTCTTTCTTTCTTTCTTTCTGCAAGATAGATAGAAAGCCATATGTTCTTACTGGGTATAAATGTAAATAATGATCCTGCTAACAAAACAGTTAATTATGAATATTTAAAAATAAAGAGCAGGAGCCGGACGATAAAAGCTAAGAGTAAAGACAAAAGTCGATGCAGAAAGTTGTAAAATTGTATATATCTGTTGTTAGTATTGTATTTTAACGTCTGATGTAAGTGTGTGTGTTTTTGTTTGTTTGTTTTTTTGGTCTCTTGACTTCTTTTGCTATTGTGTGTTTGGTTTTAAACTGTAAAATACTCAATAAAAATTATTAAAAAAAAAAAAAGAAAGCCATATGTTCTAGCTCGTAGACTCGTAGGAGGGAAAAGTTTTACAAAAAGCAGAAGGGGAAAAAAAAGGAATAAGAAAGACGGAAGATCGTGTGTCTTGTTTTAACTACAAGTCGTTTTCAACTTACGGCCAAAATCGAACCGTTGTAAGTCAAGGGCTTACCTGTATTCAACGAAAACTCTTTAATCTTGGGCAATGTAATTTTTAATCAGAATAGAGCTGGAAAGGGACCTTGGAGGTCTTCTAGTCCAGCCCCCTGCTCCAGCAGGAGAAGCATCTACCATTCCAGACAAGGGACTGTCTATGTCTCTTGTTAAAAGGCTCCAGTGATGCAGCACCCACAACTTCTGGTGGCAAGCTGTTCCACTGGTTAATTGTCCTCACCGTTAGGAAGCTTCTCCTTAATTCCAGGTGGCTTCTCTCCTTGATGAGTTCCCATCCTTTTGCTTCTTGACTTATTCATCATCTCCAGTGCTGTGTAAGGTGTATATCTCTGTGGAGACGGGTTTGTGGTTTATCCTTATTTTCAGGAATCCGGTTGATTTTTAAGACTCACTTATATACTAAATGTTCTGTCTACGGTTTCTGTTTCCACCTTAACTGCCCCTCGAGCATCTGCAGAACCAATCACCCAGTCCTGCCTATGTAAGCATTGCTATTTTTCTATCTTTTTTTTTTTGCAATTGTGCTGATCTTGGACCAACCGCTTATTTCTTTCCATTGCTTCCATCTTCCGATCCCCAGCCGGTTTTTTTTTCCTTCCCAAGACTCCTTTCCCAAACTAACAGCTTCTCTTTGGCGAGGGCCGGAGACGCCCGTCTCCTTATAGATCGTTTTCTCAGCAGTCCAGCTCTTGTCTCGGGTTTCCCGCAAGCAAAAGTTGCGATTATTTCCCCCCCAAAAAATGTATTGTTATAATTATAGTTTTCTTGCTGCATTCGAGAAAACCCAGATGTTTTTTGTGTCTAAGGTGGGACTAGAATTCATCGTCTCCTGGGGATTGGCACAAAATCACCCAGTCGGCTTTCGTGCTTAAGGTGGGACTAGAACTCACCATCACCTGATGATTGGCCCAAAATTCACTGAGCCATCTTTCATGCATGCCTAAGACGGGACTAGAACTCACCAGCTCCTGGTTTCCAGCCTCATGGCTTAACCACTAGACATCGAAATAAGCAGGATGCTTTCTGACCATCTCAAGTGTGTGTAGAAGAGATGAATTCCCGGGATCACATGATCCCCTTTTGGGACCCTCTGAATAAGCAAAGTCAATGGGGAAGCCAGACTCACTTAACAACCATGTTACTCACTTAACAACCGCTGTGGTTCGCTTAACGATGATGGCAAGAAAGTTCGTAAAATGGGGCAACTTCACCACTGCTGTCAAGTTTCCGAAAGATGCCCTAATTAATTCATGAGCCATGATCCAAACTTCAAAGGAAATATAGTCATTTATTAGGAGCAACATTCCGGCAATACTGGGATGCAGTTAGGACTGATCCTGGGTAGAATTACGTTCCCCTATGACCCTGTCTCTCCCCTCCTCTCTGGCCATGTCATAAATCACATTCTCCAATTAACCACTTTGGCTGGCTGTGAAACCTAACACCCTCCTTCTGATTGCGGTCAGGAAGAATGTATGGAATGCACTTCAGTTAGGGAAATCAGTCAGCTCTATCAGCTCCCTCCCTCCTGCTCATGGCAACTTGAAAGCTTTGCAAGTTGACAACTGCCTTGCTTAGCCATGGAAACTTTGGGCTCGATTGGTGGGTCGTAAAACGAGGACTACCCGTAGTGAGGGAAGACCAGAACGTTAGGATCGATGACAGGCTGGTAAAATTGCCAAAACAGCTATTAAAACTGCCTGGAAAAGTTGCAGAATTAATTTCAGGCTGCCAAAATGAAAATGCCCCTTTTGGGAAACCGGGGAGGTTGCTTCACGTCAAGCATTAATTCCATTCGAAAGAGGTGTTTTGCCTTGTACGTGTGTGAGTCACGCCGTGTAATTTTTATTTGCTTTGACTGAAATGTCAAACACACTCCAACTTGAACTCCATGCAGTGTGTCTATTTTTCCTCTTATAGTTTAAAAACATTGCATTTGAAAAGAGATTGCTAAAAGAAAGTCAGACACGGGAGGTGATTTTAAAATACCCTCCTATTTCTCTCTCTCTTCTCTCTCTTTTCTTTCTCTCTCTCTCTTTCTTTCTCCTTTTCTCTCTCCTCTCTCTTCCCTCTCTTTTCTTTCTCTCTCTCTCTCTTTCTCCTTTTCTCTCTCCTCTCTCTCTTCTTTTCTTTCTCCTCTCTCTCTCCTTTTCTCTCTCCTCTCTTCCTTCTCTTTTCTTTCTCTCTCTCTCTCTTTCTCCTTTTCTCTCTCCTCTCTCTTTCTCTCTCTCCTTGTCTCTTTCTCTCTCTCTCCCTTTCTCTATTTTCTGTGTCTCTTTTTCTCCCTTCTCTCTCTCCTTTCTTTCTCTCCTTGTTTCTTTTTTTCTCTCTCTCTTTCTCTTTTCTGTCTTTCTTTTTGTCTCTCTGTCCTTTTCACTCTCCTCTCTCTCTCTCTTTTCTTTCTCTCTCTCTTTCTCCTTTTCTCTCTCCTCTCCTCTCTCTTTCTCTCTCCCCTTGTCTCTTTCTCTCTTTTCTGTGTCTCTTTTTCTCTCTTCTCTCTCCTTTCTTTCTCTCCTTCTTTCTTTCTCTCTCTTTCTCTTTTCTGTCTTTCTCTCTCTTCTTTCTCTTTTTCTCTCTCTCTTCTGTCTCCTTTTCTGTCCTCTCTTTTTCCCTCCTTTCTTTCTTTCTTTCTCTCTCTTGCCTCCCATCCTGCTTGAGAGGAATGATAAGAAGTTATCAATCCAAACTTCGGCAAATGCAATGTGCTTTATTTAAAGCAAACATCACACATGATGTGCCAGGAGCTGTTTGTGCCCTCCTGCTTCATCAAGGCAGCTGTCTGGAACAATATTCTATTTCCCCATCTCCAAATTCACGTGAGCCAAGTCAAATCAAAAACCAGCTTTCTCCATAGGATATTTATTTTTAAACCGCCAGTTAAAGCATTCGGGTGTGAAATATGTCCTTAAAGCTTTCAAGTTCCGTAGGATTTTCTTTCTTTCTTTTTTTTTTATGGATCTAAATTCTGGCAGCTCAGTTGCCAAAACGGGACGCAATCAAATATGTGAAACAAAAGCAGGAACGTTTATGGAATCGAGTTCCTTCAAACACGATGAACATTTTTTTTCCAGTTGGTTGGTCTTCCCCCCCCCCCCAGAAACGTTACAACAGAAATCAAAACAATCGTCTGGCACAATCTGAAATTCCAGTGTTCTTGTCGTGGCTTTTACTTCGGCCAATATATGAGCGATTGTGTGCAATGAATTTTTTTTTAAAAAAAAAAAAGGAAAAAGGCTATCGTGTGTAAATTCCTCAAATTTCAGATCGCACCTTGAAACAGCCCAGAGGTCCAAAAATGTGTTCCCGTTAAGAGGCCAGAGAGCTTATTTTTTTTGGATAAATACAGTCTGGAGCAGAATAGGGTAGAAAATATTCCAAAACCAAATGAGGTTAAAAGAGGACTGAGTATAGCAATCGACTGACAATCACTGGCGTAAGGAAGAAATTTATCCTTTGAGATTGTAGATTAAAAACATTAATGTGAGCCAGCATAAAGATCCTACATGGTGTGCCTCAAACGGATTGGAAAAAAGTTTTTAAAAATCTGTGTGTGTGTGAGAGAGAGAGAGAGAGAGAGAAAGAGAGAGATTTAAAGAGTGAGAAAGAGAGATTGAAAGAGAAAGAGAGAGAAGAGAGAAAGAATGAGAAAGAGAAAGTGTGTGTGAGAGAAAGAAAGAATGAGAGAGAGAAAGAGAGAGAGAGAAAGAGAGAGAGAGATTGGAGAGAGAAAGAAGAGAAAGAATGAGAGAGAGAGAAAGAGAGATTGAAAGAAAGAGAAGAGAGAAAGAATGAGAGAGAGAGAGAGAGAGAGAGAGAGAGAGAGAGTTATTTAATGTTGCATGCCACCCAGAATCATTTAGAAGCAAGATGGTTCTGCAAACAAATCTAATAAATACAGATAGACTGCTTGTATTTAGGATTCGGAAACTGACAATCCCTACATTTAAAATGCTGAAACTGACCGGACCAAGAACTGCGTGCCATACCGCTTGTTAAATGGCTTTGTAAAAAGCCACATCCGTAAAAGATAAGCGCTCCGCGATATTGAGAAACCTCTGTTTAGCTTCACGGGATAAAACTGTCATAGCTTCAGTAAAAATCTACTCTGTCCAAAGAATTTATGAACGCAGCCAGACTGAGCTACGTTTCCTGCCTTTGACCGATAAGGCGAGATAACAGGTCTGTCCCTTTTAGCCTTCGCTTAAGCCCAGCTGCCGCCTTTTCATGCCATCTTTTTCTGTTTTTCCAGATTGTCCCTAAGAATCGAGCCAGGAAACAGTTCGCCACGGCTGGTCTCATCAAAAGAAGACCTTGCAGGTAAATTTCCAAAGTTTGCCCTGTTCCGATGTTCCGTTTCCCCGAACAAACATTCTTCCTTGAGGTTTTCTCTTTTGCAATCACCATCCTGGTTTCTTTCTACCAAACCATCATAATGTTGCCTTGGCCTCGTGGATGGATGGATGAGAGAGAGAGAGAGAGAGAGAGATGATAAGATAGGTAGGTAGATAGATGATGGATGGATGGATAGGTATGTATTTATTTATTTATTTATTTATTTATTTATTTATTTATTACATGTATTTATATGCCGCCATTCTCCCGAAGGACTCAGGGCGACGAACACAAGTTAAGAAACAAGTACAATAAAATCATAATTTAATTCAAATAATTAATTAGTAGTAAATAATAAAGCCCGGAATCAGGTAGGTAACAGGTAGGTAGGTAGGTAGGTAGGTAGGTAGATAGACAGATAGATAGATAGAGAGGTAGGTAGATAGATAGGGAAAGAGAGAGAGAGAGAGGTGATAGAGATAGATAGATGATAAAGTAGGTAGGTAGGTAGAGAGAGATAGATTAGATAGATTAGATAGATTAGATAGATAGATAGATAGATAGGATAGATAATGAAAGAGAGAGATAGATGATAAAGATAGATAGATGATAAGGTAGGTAGGTAGAGAGAGAGAGATAGGTGATAGAGCAATAGATGATAGATAGATAGATAGGATAGATAATGAGAGAGAGATAGGTGATAAAGATAGATGGTAAGGTAAGTAGGTAGAGAGAGAGATAGGTGATAGAGAAATAGATGATAAAATAGATAGATGATAGCTAAAGAGAGAGAGAGAGATAGGTGACAGAGAGATAGATGATAAGATGGATGGATGGATGGATGGATGGATGGATGGATGGATGGATGGATAGATAGATAGATAGATAGATAGATAGATAGACAGACAGACAGACAGACAGACAGACAGACAGACAGACAGACAGAGAGACAGATAATGATAGATATAGAGATAGATAGATAGGTAATATAGATAGATGATAAGGTAGATAGGTAGGTAGATAGAAAGAAAGATAATAAGAGAGAGATAGAGATTGGTGATCGAGATGGATGGATGGATGGATTTATATATTCTGAAAAAGAACGCGTTCCCTGATTCAAGTATGTTTAAAATTGTATTCTTTGACGAAGAACAAGACTTTCCAAAGCAGCTTATCCACCGTTAGAAAAACAGAGCTTCTGCCAAAGGGCTTATCATCTTTAAAATGACGCAACAGGAAAAGGGGATAAGAAAGGAAGGGGGAAAGCAGCCACCTTAGCCCCCTCCTTTTGAAAATTCTGGGCAGTCAGAATAATATATGCACAACTCTTCAGGATTTCTGCTCCTGGGGTGGGAGTGGGGGATCAGCATATAAATCAGACCCTGAATCCCCTCCAACCCCCTCTCTCCTCTCTCTCTCTCTCTCTCTCTCTCCCTCCCTCCCTCCCTCTCTCTCTCTCTCTCTCTCCATACAACCGCACAGACACCCGCACACAACACTAAAATGCATTACAGTCCCAAATATTTCTGAGTCTGTGGGCTCAACCAAAAGCACCTGGCATTGATATGAGTTTCGCTAGCCAAGCCTACCTCCTTTCCTGGACCACTGGCCACGCCGGAATAATTCTGGGTGGCATTCCTTCAAGAGCTTCTTTGTTCCGCCGATTTCCACCCTGCAAGCCACTGAGCTGGCACCGCTCCTTTTTAACGTAAAAGAGCGTAATCCCAGGCTTTGAAAATCCGTCGTCTCGCCACCGGTCTGCGTGGGGCGCGAAATGTTACCCAGGGTGTGCAAAACGAACCGATCCATGCCTCCGGCATTCCAGCAAATGTTCCAGGGATGGTTTTTTTTTTTTTTCTGGACGCCGCCTGGACAGCTGGTCCCATGAAAAATCCGCGTTGGCTTGGCCCGCGGTCTCATTCTAGGCATGCCAACGTGCCAGCGTTGATATCATCGTTAGCTTCTTCCATCCATTTAATCGAGCAAAAGTCAGCTAATAGTCTGAATATTGGGGAGATAGCATTGGGGGGTTGGTGTTATTTTTTGGTGGCCTGTCAATTTTTTTTTAAATTTACCAGTAGAATATACCTGAAGCTGGGGTGAAATCCAGCAGGTTCTGGAGAACCGGTAGCAGAAATTTTGAGTAGTTCGGAGAACCGATAGCGGAAATTTTGAGTAGTTTGGAGAACCGGTAAATATCACCTCTGGCTGGCCCCAGAGTTGGGTGGGAATGGAGATTTTGCAGTATCCTTTCCTTCTAGTTGTTCTGGTGTGCAGTGCTCTATAGCGTCGTTTTGAAGGTAGGAGTTGAAACAGTTTATGTCCAGGATGCGAGGGGTCTGCAGATATTTTCACAGCCCTCTTTTTGACTCATGCAGTATACAGCAATTCCTTTATAACCCCTGGGACAAGAAAGGTCGTAAAATGGGGCAAAATGCACTTCAAAACTGTCTCACTTAGCGACAGAAATTTTGTGGGTTGTAAGGCAAGGACTTCCTGTAAAAAAATAAATAAATTATGAGGGACTTAAGATCCAGTTTAAAGGTAAAGAGCAGTAGCCTCATAGAGTAAAAGCAGAATCGGTATTAGGTCTGGGTTGGAAAAATTAGCTTTTTCCTTTCCCAATATTGTCCATACTACAGGTTTGCTCATCATCCCATGCATGCTCTTACTCTCGACGTCATATAAATTACCCCTGTCGTCCAAATTGCTGTTTAAATTGCGTAGCTGTGCCGTATCCTGTTTCTGCAAACCAAAACATAGCATGCTCCGAGTTCCTGATTTTTGTCCTCCTTCAGAAGCATGATATGGGATGCGAGAAATTTTTGCAAATACGCCTCTCTAAAGCAGACTAAACAAATCTGGGAACATGCAAACAGATACGGTAGCCACGATTTTTTTGCCACGTTGGTCGAAAAAAGAGTTATGCGAAGGCTGGCCCGATGTACGGGAAAGGATTCCGCAGGATGCTTTGAGATTTAAAAGGCCGCTTATATGAGTTGCTCGGAACTGCGTGGAAATATTTGGAATGTGTTCCTTTGCAAGGAAAAATTGCTGCTGCTTCCCCCATACCCTATATATATGTAGGTCTTTGGTTATTTGGGTCTTCTCCCGCGTAAAATTGGAAGTGTCTTGGTGACGTTTCGACGAAGTCTCATTCGTCATCTTCAGGCTGGTGTTCTCGGCTTCGTGCTTCCAGGAGCAAATTACAGGAACATTGCTCCTGGAAGCACGAAGCCGAGAACACCAGCCTGAAGATGACAAATGAGACTTCGTCGAAACGTCGCCAAGACACTTCCAATTTTACACGGGAGAAGACCCGAATAACCAAAGACCTACATACAAACACCCGCGAAAACCTGAGAAAACATATATATATATACCTCCCAATGCCAGCTTCCTTTTAATATTTTTAATTATTATTATTTATGTTTTTTATTTCTAGACAAATAAATAGATACAAACATACGATAAATAAGATAGAAAGATAGATGTAGGTAGGTAGGTAGAAATGGTAGATAGATGATAGATATAGTTGTAGATGATAGATAGATAGATAGATAGATAGATAGATAGATAGATAGATAGAGTAGATAGGTAGATAGATACTGTAGGTAGGTAAGTAGATAGATACGGTAGATAGGTAGGTAGGTAGGTAAATAGATAGATAGATAGATAGATGATAGATAGATGATAGATAGATAGATAGATAGATAGATAGATAGATAGTAGATGATAGAGATAGTTGTAGATGATAGAGATAGATAGATAGATAGATAGATAGATAGATAGATAGATAGAGTAGATAGGTAGATAGATACTGTAGGTAGGTAAGTAGATAGATACGGTAGATAGGTAGGTAGGTAGGTAGGTAGGTAAATAGATAGATAGATAGATAGATGATAGATAGATAGATAGATAGATAGATAGATAGATAGATAGATAGATAGTAGATGATAGAGATAGTTGTAGATGATAGAGATAGATAGATAGATAGATAGATAGATAGATAGATAGATAGAGGGATAGATAGATAGATAGATAGATACTGTAGATAGGTAGGCAGGCGGACGGACGGACGGACAGACAGACAGACAGACAGACAGACAGACAGATAGATAGATAATTATATTTGATACCAATTTAACAATTCTGCAATTAAGAAATCAAGGTCCTAATAACTGTAAACATTTATTAACTGTAACCATTTAAATAGGAGCCAGCTGTGTGCAGCAGCTGCCAAAAAAGCCAACACAGTTCCGGGCTGCATAAACAGAGGGATAGAATCAAGATCAGGTGAAGTGTTAATATTATAATGCCTTGGTAAGGCCACACTTAGAATCCTGCATTCAGTTTTGGTCATCATGATGTAATAAAAGATGTGGAGACTCTAGAAAGAGTGCAGAGAAGAGCAACAAAGAGGATGAGGGGACTGGAGGCTGAAACATATGAAGAACGGTTGCAGGAACTGGGTATGTCTAGTTTAATGAAGAGAAGGACTAGGGGAGACAAGATAGCTGTCTTCCAATATCTCAGGGGCTTCCCCAAAGAAGACGGAGTCAAGCTATTCTCCAAAACACCTGAGGGCAGAACAAGAAGCAACGGGTAGAAACTCATCAAGGAGAAAAGCAACTTAGAACTAAGGAGAAATTTCTTGACAGTTAGAACAATTAATCAGTGCAACAACTGGCCTCCAGAAGTTGTAAATGCACCAACACTGGAAGTTTTTAAGAAGATGTTGGCTAACCATTTGTCTGAAGTGGTGCAGGGTTTCCTGCCTAAGCAGGGGGTTGGACTAGAAGACCTCCAAGGTCCCTTCCAACTCTGTTATTCTATTTCAAGGGTCCCCAAACTTGGCAACTTTTAAGACTTGTGGACTTCAAGGGAGTTGAAGTCCAGAAGTCTTAAAGCTGCCAAGTTTGAAGACCTCTGTTCTATTTGAAACACCTTCCTCCTTCTATTTTCCCCACCACAACCCTAAATATGATCTGACTGGAAGTATCTCAAAGGACCCAACGCCTTTGTGAGGTCTGATGGCAATTGTTTTGCCCTCCTGTGCAAACCCACTTGTGCTTGTCAGCGAACTCTCCATAAATCAGTCCAGACGAATATCGGTATTTATTTTTTTTTCCAAGCAACATAATTTTACGAACGAATGGCTGAGATTTCGTTTCACACACTAACTCCTGGTAGAAGTTAGATACCTTGGAGTTGGTTTAAAGCCTCAGAAGTTTGAAAGCCAAAGGGAAAAAGATATATCTGGATCTTTATTTAAACTTATTTCACCCGTTCCCATTTTCCATTCAGTTGCCTGGGACGAAGGAAGCCATCTGGGCTCGGTCTCAAAAATGCCCATGATGGGTTCTCTAGCCAGCAGACGGTTGTTTTGAGAACACATAACTTCCATCGTGCTCTTTTTTCCCCCCTGAAAAATTTTTCACATCATAATTTAAACCAGAGCAAAAATTGTATAAGATCTTATCCTAGTCTTTCGAATCTAGGAGAGAGCGAAAGACACGGCCTCGTAGCTTAACGCAACTTGACTTAAATTTCAGCTTGGCATCACGCAAGAACTGAAACAATGCGGCTTTGCATCTTGCACATCAGCAGTAATTCTTGTTGATTGTTTGGAAAGAGGAAAAATAAGCAGTGAAAATTACTCTGAAGAGGTCACCTCGGGTCTTGTGAGCGGAATTCTTGGCAGAGGGTTTGAAAACCTTATAGAATAAAATGGAATTCAATGTAGAGAAAAGTAAAAGTCTTACACTTAGGCAAGAAAAAAACAAAAGTACACATATACCTTTCTGGATCGGGACGCCTTGCGCACGGTCACTCACGCCCTTGTCACCTCCCGGTTGGACTATTGTAATGCTCTCTACATGGGGCTCCCCTTGAAGAGCACTCGGAGGCTCCAACTGGTCCAGAATGTGGCCGCGCGGGTGGTTATGGGCGCAACTCGTTGCGCCCACGTGACACCCCTCCTGCGCGAGCTGCACTGGCTCCCAGTGGTCTTCCGGGTGCGATTCAAGGTGTTGGTTACCACCTTTAAAGCGCTCCATGGCATAGGACCCGGGTACCTTCGAGACCGACTTCTGCCACCAATAGCCTCCCACCGACCAGTCCGCTCCCACAGAGAGGGTCTCCTCAGGGTGCCATCGGCCAAGTTATGTCGGCTGGCGACACCCAGGGGGAGGGCCTTCTCTGTGGGAGCCCCAGCCCTGTGGAATGAACTGCCCCCGGAAATACGTAAGATCTCCGACCTCCGGGTGTTTCGCTGCGCTCTGAAGACCCTGTTGTTCCGCCAGGCCGGGCTATTAACATAACGTTTTAAATTGGGGTATTTTAAATTTCTGGGATTTTAATTGGAGCCTAATTATTTAATGATTTTAGATTTTAATTGTTGTTTTGTTTCTGTGTTTTTAAATAGGCTGTACACCACCCTGAGTCCTTCGGGAGAAGGGCGGTATAGAAATAAAATTATTATTATTATTATTATTATTATTATTATTATTATTATTATTATTATTATTATTATTATTATTATTATTATTATTATTATTATTATGACTGGGTGAAACCAGGCTTAATAGCAGTGACTGTGAGAGGGATCTTGGAGTCTTAGTGGACAATCAATTAAATATGAGCCAACAGTGTGCGGTGGCAGCCCAAAAAGCCAACGCAATCCTAAATTGCATTAACAGAGGGATTCAATCAAAATCAGGAGAGGTACTAATACCACTTTATAAAGCCTTAATAAGGCCACACCTAGAGTACTGCATCCAGTTTTGGTCACTGCACTATAAAAAAAGTTGTTGAGACTCTAGAAAGAGTGCAAAGAAGAGCAACCAGGATGATGAGGGGACTGGAGGCTCAAACATACGACGAACGGTTGCAGGAACTGGGTATGGCTGGTCTAGTGAAGAGAAGGACCAGGGGAGACAGGAGAGCAGTCTTCCAATATTTGAGGGGCTGCCACAGAGAGGAGGAGGTCAAGCTATTTTCCAAAGCACCCGAAGGCCAGACAAGGAGTAATGGATGGAAACTGATCAAGGAGAGATTCAACCTGGAAATAAGGAGAAATATGACTGGCCACAACATGCAGCCATAAATAGATCCTTTTGTTTCCTGGTTCTCTGTGAAACCACATCACCCTGTTGAGGCCACCATCAACGTGACCAGAGCAAGCTCCTTCCCATCATCGTTCAGTTGAACGTAGATGATCAAATTCTTCTCGTGGGAGAGTTGAGTGGTTGCAATGAGGTGGACTTGGTCTGGCTGGCTCTGGAATTAGACCTGAAGTTGCAACTCAGAAGTTTTGTGTTGGTCATTGTCGTTTTGTCTCTGCTTTGCTTTTTTTAAGGAATAGGGAAGCGTCGTTTCAAAAGAGGCAACAAGGCCCTTGGCCCAGTTGTGGTATTTACTATACCGATGACGTAAGCTGGATGGAACTTCCTTCGCTTTGCGTCCTTTTTTTTCCGTGTAAACAGCCTGACATTTAACTATGGCGTTTACTTTAGAGGTAGCCATGGTTACTGGCAAATAGCTTTGCTCTGGGATTTTGACTTTGCCAATTGTTGACTGCAAGACAGAATTGTCTTAACTCGCTCTCGCTTCCTTGATAGCTTCTTCTCAACGCATCCTTCCAGGAGACGATACCAGAATTCCCCCGGCACATTTTCTGCTCCTATTCCAGGACATGATGGATTTATGAGCGGCTTTTGTCATTCTCTCTCATTTTCTAATCCTGTCCCTCCAAAAATCTTATAATCTCTGCTCACAAATGGTTGCGAAACGAAACAGCTACAAATTTGAAAGTCATCGCCCTCCATAAACGAATCGGCCCTCGCCTCTCACCTGAAAGTCTTTTTGTAATGAACTGTTTCGTTCTGAAGTAATTCTTGGGCTCTCTTCAGCTTGGTTGTCTTCTTGTAGATGTTTCGTTACCCAAGTAGGTAACACCATCAGTGCTGGAAGGGAGTGGGATTTGTGAACTAGAGGAGAAGGAAGAGAGAGAGGAGGGTAAGGAAGGAAAGGACAACGTTGAGATTCTTGGTGCTGTCTGAGATTGGTTGTTTTCCTGCAGACGTTTTGTGACCCAACTAGGTAACATCATCAGTGCTTGAAAGGAGTGTGGTGTGCACTCTTGGTGGTTCCTTGATAGGGCTAAAGGAACTGGGAAGGAAGAACTACCATCTCAAACAAAAATGGAGCAGAGAAGAGTTGAAATTGTGGAGTCCTTGTTGCTCTCCAAGTTTGGTTGCTTTCTTGCAGACATTTCGTGATCCATCTAGGTAACATCATCAGTGCTAGAAGGGAGTAGGGTTTACTCTCTGTTTATACACAAGTGACTTGCCCTGTTAGTGTTGGTTGGAGTTCTTTGGGGTATTGTTTTCTGCTTGTTCTAGTATTAATCCTGGTGTTAATCTCTGTTTAGCAATTTTCTTGTAACCTTCTCTGTCTCATTTTATTAGGGAAAACTTACTGAATTCCTACTTGTCACTTTTGTTGTTCTACTAAAGAATTACATAAGTTATTCTTCGTCTAAGGCCCAGGAATGATTATTTCACGGGGAAATTATGCAAAGGAAA